>NC_080572.1:62772148-62829648 GCF_030247185.1 Malaya genurostris | reverse complement strand
GTGTGTGTGTGTGTGTGTGTGTGTGTGTGTGTGTGTGTGTAGCAAAAAAGTGCACTCGATTGTCTTGGAGATGGCTGGACCGATTTTCACAAACTTAGATTCAAATGAAAGGTCTCTTGATCCCATAGGGTGCTATTGAATTTTACCCGGATCGGACTTTCGGTTCGGGAGTAACGGGATAAAATGTTCAAAAAAATGAATGAAAAGTGCACTCGATTTTCTCAGAGACCGCTTAACCGATTTTCTTCAACTAAGATTTCAAATAAAGGCCTTGTAGTCCCATAGGTTTCTATTGAATTTCATCTGGATCTTACTTCCGGTTCGGGAGTAACGGATTAAAATGCGCAAAATGAACTAAAAACGTGGAACACATTGTATATCATTGAAATGTTGATTAATAGTTAGCAGTGTTCTTTTTTGTCTGCAAAACATCTCCGGCATACCGGATTTTCCTGCCATAGTCGACGGTTTTGAAGGAGTAAGCGATATATCTAAGGGAAAGCATCGCTCTGATTGGTCAATCGATGCAAAAGCGAAGCTGTTGGAAGCACGCGAAGCTATAAATATAAGCAAAATTATAGCTAACGTTTCAGTCCCACGTGAAGCATGCTAGAGGTAGGTTGTTGCTAGACAGCAAGACAAAAAGTGCCATAAAACGATCTGAAGCTTTAATTGATATGCTCTGATCTTGTGTCATGCAAGATCGGATGAAATTCCATGTTATGTCGTTCCGCCTGAGAAATTGACAACTACCCCAGGGTAAATTTTGAGTGCATAAGATTCTTTTTTAATTTATATAAGATGAACTCGATTGATGATGAGAAAAAGTTTATCGCCTCAACCGAAATCGCAGAATGGTAGCAATGTTAGCGAAACGCTATAAAAATAACTGCTTGCATACAAAACTTGAACACAAGTTTGGCGAAGAGAAGCTTAAATATTAATATCCGTATCGCAAGCATGTACAAACATATAATTGCATACATTTGGGATATTGATATAATTTCATCGGCTACAAAACAAATACAAATCACGACAAATAGAGTCTATATCCTGGGATCGCGTGTTCGGTGTTGGTTCCTAATAAAGATCAATCTAAGCAGACTCTCGTGCATTTGCGGATTCAAAAGTGTGACGATTAATTGAATGTGTCGATCATTAGAAATTTTGGTTGCCTTGTTCCACATCAATGGCTCGAACAACCCCATGGGGCTGATCCCTGTAGTTTTTCAAAGGCAGCTCATTCAATTTTCACAATCGTGACTTCAAATGAAAGGTTTTGCAACCTCATATAATCCTAACAAATTTCATCCCGATACGACGGCTCCGGAATTACAGACTAATAGGTATAAAAATTTCCTTTTCAGGGACATGTTTTTATACATGACATGGAAAACTCAATCAAACACATGCAAATAGCCGTATAATTTTTGAATTGGACAGATTTGGTTAGATGATGACTAAATACATTGATTTTTGGTATACCGGATTTCGTTCCAGATTCCGGAAGTATCGTAAAAAAATAGTGATCGTGTACTCCAAACCGGAAATCACTCCAATTTCTTAGAAACGGCTGAACCGGTTTTCATAATCTTAGATTCGAATGAAAAGTCTCTTGGTCCCATAGCCTGTTATTGAATTATCCAGATTGAACTTTCGGCTCGGGAGTAACAGGGTAAAATGCGCAAAAATATAAAAAAGTGCACTCGAATTTCTAGGAGATCGGTAAACCGATTAATTTACAGGATTAACCCCCTGAGAGAGTGTTTAATATTCGATCGTGAGTATCTCATTTCAGAGATTTTTTTCTCTGGAGAAGCTTCACTTCACTAATTTGGCGGACTTTCTTCTCAACCTGTGGTCACTGAGTAAATCGTTTTCGGCGGAAACAAGTAACACACAAAAAAGGACGACACAGCTTGTATATAATAGAAATACCGTACAATATGAATTTTTAACTTTATGTTAAAGCAAAAGAATCTCGGAATTCCAAAGAAAAATAACTTATCACTTATTTTGACGTTCAGTTGCGGCCGTGATGTACGTTGGTACCATGCACTTTAACTAACAAAGACTGTTGAAACGCGTGGTCACTTTTGGCGGGTGATTCGCCGATCATCACGCCTTCTAGTCAAAAACTTTTAGAGACCGCGCAAAGGTTTTCCCGCGGGTTTTATCTGCTTGCTATCCGTTTTCCATCGCATACCCACCGCCATTTATGCTGCGATGATGACGATGATGACGACGATGACAGTGTTTTGACAGATGACGGTTACAATGATTTGTCGTTTTTTTCTGGTTGGTGTCTTGATTGATATTTGTACCTACAATACTTGTTTCCTTTTTATTATATACATTATTTAATATGTGAGTTAATGAATGTGTAAATAAATAAATGTAAATAAATAAATGATGAAAATATGAATAAGTAAATAAATAGAATAAATAAATAAACAAAACCTTACTTTTGACATCAACCCTTGGTATTAAGCAGAATTTGAACGTAACTCAAGCGTGTAAACACGGAGTAGGAACGCGATTGACGTTTAAATTCTCCTCAGACATTTACTGACAATGAAAAGAAACAAAAATATACAATATTCAAAAAATATATACAAGCTGAACTTAGTAACCAGAGGAACTACATTATGACCAAAGAATAACAAATCACAAGTTATGGGGCAAAATGGGCAAAAAAAATGAAAATATGTGTACTAATTTTTCTCAAAGATGGCGCGACAGATTTCTACAAACTTAGATTTAAATGAATGGTCTTATGATTATATACAAAACTTCTGAATTTCATGTGGCAAAAAAAAACTGATTCCGGCTATCATGGTTCCCGGTTTCCGATTCCGGAGGCAAAAGAAATAGTGGTCATTTTATTCCAAATGGATTTCACTCACTTTTCTCAGCGATGGCTTGACCGATTTTTACAAAGATTCAAATGAAAGGTTTGGTGGTTTCATCAGGAATTCCTGAATTTTATCCGGATCCGACTCCCGGTTCCGGAATTATAGGATGAAAAGTGTTTAAAATTTTATACCATCACTCAAAGGGGCGAAACAAAAAAACTTGGGTACAGATGACAATTGATGCGTTTAAACAGAACAGTGCAGCAAAAGCGGTCGAAGTTCCGCGTTTTTTTACGCGAATTTGCAAAATTTTCCGGTTTTCGCGATACTTATTCCCCTCGTAAAAAGAGACTTCAGTGTATAGGTCGTCACGACAAAGCAGCTATGCTTCATGATCATGTAAGACCCCATGTTTCGAGAGTCGTAGAAACTTATTTGCAAACGCTGAAATGGGAAGTTCTGCATCACACGCCAGATTCACCGGACATTACTTCATTCGATTGCCATCTGATCCGATCTATGGCGCATTGCATTGCATAGGCAGCACTTCGAAAAATACTAAATGACCAAAACTATTGATCGGTTTATTGATTGAATCCACAAAAATAAACCTGTTTAATCCACCTATTGGTAAGGGTTTGCCGGACAGCTCAAATATCTTCTAAACCAGCAATTATTTCGAAACATGGATTAGTTGGATGACGCTTAGTCAATTCGGAAATTGGCATCAATCGTATTCGTGCCAAAAGGTGTTTCAAAAGGTGTTTCGAAACGTTCCTTAAATATTGGTATCTATATTTCCATTCTACTTCTTGTCACTTATTCAGGGTGGCAAGTGAATTAGCGATTTCAATTTCCCGGTTTTTACTAGGTTTTCCCAGTGCGCGCGATAAAAAATTCCCGGTTTTGAGAACAGGCAGAAAATAGCATATGTTTAATATTTTTTTAACTATTTCTCTCATTCAAGCTTTAAATAAAAATCCCATGTCCAAAAACCTTCGAGAGTTTAGAAATGAGTATTTTTCGAGTATCACCTTGGAACTACGATTGAAAATCTCATCCACAGTCTATCCAAACGTTCATCTTCTGAACTAACATCTATCTACAGGGTGAAAATGACTGGAAAATTCGGAGTATTTTCCGAGTCTTATCAAAAATAGCTCTGAAAAATGAGTGTTTTTGTGATCTTTCACAATTATCTGAAAAAATAATGCGATGACATGCATTTTTTTCAAATAAACCTTATGATGGATACAAAGATTACATTCGGACACATTTTTGGAAAACCTTTTCACGCTTTTCATAGAAAATCCACGAATTTCAAAAATTTCCACGAAATCGGGTATATGAAGTTCGTTGATTTTCCATGAAAAGCGTGAAAAGGTTTTCCAAAAATGTGTCCGAATGTGATCCTTGTTGCCAGCATAAGGTTTTATTGAAAAAAAAAAAATTCATTCCATCGAATTTTCAAATAATTGTGAAAGATTACAAAAAAAGCTTATTTTTCCAGTGCTATTTCTTATAAGACTCGGAAAATCCTCCGAATTTTCCAGCCATTTTCACCCTGTAGATAGATAAAAGTATTTCAAAGGTCTGTATTTTTTTAGTTTTGTCAAATTTTTCAAAATTTCCTAAAACCACCCGCGCGCATGGTAGTTGGACGATGGCCTTAAGCGCAGCTTTCACAGACTATTGGTGGTGTTTTGTAGTTTCCAGAAATATCATCAGTTATTTCAAAGCCTAATGATGAAAAAATAAATGTAAAGTCTTACAATTAAAATTAAAATAATTATTTTTCGAACTATCCAATCTTTTGCAAGATTACCACTGAATCAGTCTATCAGGAAAATCAGTAAATATAAATATATCAGGCGTACAACTTTGCTTCCGCCGTTTTTTCCAAAATTGAAAGCTTTTTTTGCGAAAAAGTGATTACAGATGTATTATTCAAAGTATTGTCCGTCGCTAGCGACAATTTTCTCCCATCTTTCCGACAATTTTCGGATCCCGGCTCGATAAAAGGAGTCCGCTTTTGACGCTATCCATGAAGCAATCCTTTCCAACTCTTCGAAAATGTTGATCTGCCAGGCCGTGTGCCATCGTATGGAATAGGTGGAAGTCAGAAGGGGCGACATCTGGGGAATACGGCAGGTGGGCAAGACTTCCCATTTCAGCGTTTCCAGGTACATTTTGACCACTTTTGCGACGTGAGGCCTCGATGTCCCTCGGTTTCAACTCGTACGGCAACCAAGTTTCCTTCTTTCTGAATCATGCCCAGGGCCTTGAGACGTTTTGAAATGGCTTGCTGACTCACTCCCAACGATTCGGCAAGCTCTTCTTGGGTTTGGCACGAATCTTCATCAAGCAATACTTCTAGTTGTTCATCTTTGACGGTTTTTTTCTCTTCCACCACCATGTTTATCTTCGACATCGAAATCACCATTTTTAAAACGTTGACTCCCGACACGTTCTTTTACTCAGAGCAGCATCACCGTGAGTTTCTGAGAGCATTCGATGCGCTTCAGCTGCATTTTTTTCGAATTGTAACAGAAAAGTAAAACTTCCCGCAAAAGGCGAGAATTGGGCTCATAAACAGACATTTTCGAGCGTGAATAATACGAAAACAAGAACAACTACCACTGAAACGGCGATGACAATTCGTTAGGCGTTCTCTTTTGTATACTTTTTCAAAGATAGCAAACTTCTACCAGATGAAGAGATAAAGAGCTATCATTCTTCAACAAAGAACTATCATTCTTCAATAAAGAACTCCAGGAAAACTAGTTCTTTTGGACCATTCGCGGACTGACCATCTCTAGTGTATTCCAATACTATTTTAGCCTAGTATAGTCTAGAAAAAAGTGTAAGGTTAAAAATAAAACATGAATGAACTAAAGAGCAACACTCCTTCCGCAAACCCGATTCCTTCTAACAACCAGTGGCGTCTCGTGACAAAATTTACGGGTTGTGCACTGCTTATATGGTATGTTATCAGAACCGTTTCGACGTTGCAACTGAGACAGCAATTTGTTTTCAACTGCCATAAGCATAAGCCTCTGAAGCCTCTCCTGAAGGGAGAGGAAATCAACTTGTAGAAAAATGTAAAATTGTAAGAGATTTAGGCGTAATCTTAGACTCCAAGCTCACTTTTGTCGAACACTACAATACCATAATCAATAAAGCTAATAGCATGCTGGGCTTTATTAAACGCTTCAGTCATAACTTTCAGGACCCATACACAATTAAATTATTATACACTACATATGTCAGACCTATTTTGGAATATTGCAGCCTAGTATGGAATCCATACAATATTATTCACGAAGAACGCATCGAATCTATTCAAAAACAATTTCTTTTATATGCACTTCGTGAATTAAACTGGACAGCATTTCCTCTACCATCATATGAAGCACGCTGCATGCTCATCAATATACAAACACTTAAAGAACGCCGCGACTTTGCAATGCTTTATTTTATCAGCGACATAATTTCTCAACGCATTCTATCAGCTCCATTATTATCGCAATTATAATTTTATATACCTAGCCGTCAACTACGTTCCAGGAAATTATTTTTAGAAAAACAAGCTAGAACTAATTATGCAAAATACAGTCCAGTCAATCGAATAATGCGCCATTACAATCAATACTGCGAACATCTTGACCTTACTATGTCAAAAAATCAAATCAAATTTCAGCTTTGTCGTAGAAATAATGCGTAGTATGTAAGTGAACATTGTAAACAATTTATATGTAGTCTACATTTGCTTGACGAAATAAATAAATAAATAAATGAATGTGTGCATACAAGTTCTCACAGAGCCAATTTGACCAGTTGTGCAGGGCACGAGGTGTACATGAGGACGAGACGCCAACATGCTAACGCCAAAGATGCTAACAACATATACGATATTCTTTCAGAGTAGGGTTTTGGCGAGAGAACGAAATCCTAGATTTCTTAAAATGTACGCATGTCACTTTGGAAAAACAACAACAATCTATGCCTCTTCGACTGCTTCTTCGTCGACATCAACACTAGAGATGGTCGGGTATAGAAATTCTTATACCCGAACCCGACCCGTACCCGAGTGATCAGCAAAAAAATTTACCCGTACCCGACCGTACCCGATTAAAAATTAAAAAAATTACCCGTACCCGACCCGTACCCGATCAGTAATAAAAAAAAATTACCCGTACCCGACCCGTACCCGAAAAAAATAAAAAATTTTACCCGTACCCGATTAAAAATTACCTGTACCCGTACCCGACCCGAATGAGTAGTAAAAATTTTACCAAAATTCAGTATGGAAAAAATAAAGTGTTTTAGATATCGAGCCGTATCAGGCTCTAGTTGGTAAGAAAAATACATTAAAATGCTTGTTATAAATAAATACAATGTGAAGCATGAATAATGTAATGTAACTTTTTTTAAACATGCAAACCATTTTCGTTCAGCGGAAGGATACAACTAAGTTTCTGTCAAATCAGAAGTGACATTGAGGTTACCAATGTCGAAATAACCGCTAGTTCAAAAATAAATGTTAGATGGCGGACCCTGCAGATTTTCAATGTCTTTGGTATTTTATACTCATTTACAAATGTCAACAAAAGGGAGTAATAGTAGTCAAATTTTTCGAGAAGCATATTTACCCAAAATGTCGTAATACCCGTTGTATTCAATTTTGGGTAGGTATGGTTTTTACGAAACAGTGCGACTTTTGATCCAATTCTTTAGAACCACAAGTAAGCGTGCTCATTATCTTGACACACAAATAAAAATTCACATTCGAATCACTTGAAAAATGACGTAAAATAGTTCCAAATGTCAAATTGAATATTATACGTGACGAAAATGAATGTTATGCGAACATCCCCTAAAATGAATAGTGTGTTATCAGTTCGTTTACGTGAATTGACCAAAGAATCAAACAATGTACGTGTATTCCCGGTGTGAAAAATTCAATTTTGAAAATGATGAACAGTGAGTCCTTCAAGTGTAAGTAGTTTGAACATTCGTAGGAAATTTTTTTGGTTACGATTTTTTACTACAAAGCAAAATGAATTATGATTTTGATTTAAATTAATCTGTCAACTATGCCCGTTTTGTAAGCCTCACAAACCCACACCCACGATGTTATCGGTAGCTGGTGGTTTTTACAGCCATTGAACCGGTGGAACCCTCAACGAGTGAACACGGTGAAAATTTGAGTATTTCGCGAGAAAAGATTTTCACCCTTACTTTTGCGACTCCACGTTGTCACGCATCGATATTTTCACTTGTTGTCCAGTGAAAAGAAACGAAAATTAACTAGCAATATAGCCCAACTTGCTGTGCCATCAATCGGTGTCATTTCAAGTGAGGTGACACCACCCAAAAGTGCAGAATAAGAAGAACTTCTATGCAGATTTTCTGAATTAAATGTTCATGTTTTTATGGTAAGAATCCTAATGATTTTTATGAAAATTTTGAAAATTTCCAACCAATATTTAAAATAACAGTTTTCTGGTATCTGAATGTGATATGAGTACTACACTACATTTTATATACTGTCCATTCTTGCATATCAGTCCCATATGGGAAATCGGCATGTTGAGAAAAAGACGATCAAAAGTTTATTTCCGATTTTTTTTATTTATTGTGCTCCCTAATGCTGGTCCCGGGTTGGCGGTTCAATGCATAGGACGCTGGTCTTACAAGTCAGCTGTCGTATGTTCGAGCCCCGACCTGGAAGGATGTTTAGTGTCAGTAGGATCCATAGTACTAGCCATGCAATGATTCTGTACACTAAGAATCGGCTGCGAAGTCTGTTGAAACAGAAAGGCCAAATTCCACGAAAGGAATGTAATGCCAAGACTTTGCTTTGCTCCCTAATGTAAATCTTGGTATTATTACATGAAATATCGGTAATACACCTTTGCTGTTCCAATATTGCAACAAATGAAATTATTGAAATTTTGCACTGAATGGGACTTATATGCGGGTACTTTAGCATATGGGACACAGAAATGAGTTGATATTGTTTTATATTTTACTGAACAAACCCTCAACTTTCATTGCAATTTCTGAGAGTATATTGAGGAAAGATTCCATTCCTCAAGCTAACTCAAAATTGGCGAAAATCGATATGAGACTGATATGCGAGTATGGGCAGTATATGAATCAAATAATTTTTACTGGATTGTGCATTAAACAGCTTTAAAATAGCAGTCCATTAAAACCTACGTGAAAAGTAGATTCCGGCCGCAACATCATAGAGCTAAGGCAGTGTGTCTTATTAAATATTTTATAAACAAAGTAGGGCGGGAAATAACAGTTCGGCTGAAAAGTTCGTATCGTTTAATAGAAACACACATTTTTTTGCCAAAATTCGTTTTTATTATTCAACATAATTGCCATCAGAGGCGATACAGCGATTATAGCGATCTTCCAACTTTTCGATACCATTTTTGTAGTACGATTTGTCCTTTGCCTCAAAATAGGCCTCAGTTTCAGCGATTACCTCTTCATTGCTTCTAAATTTTTTACCAGTGAGCATTCTATTGAGGTCTGAGAACAGGAAAAAGTCACTGGGGGCCAAATCTGGAGAATACGGTGGATGAGGGAGCAATTCGAAGCCCAATTCGTTCAATTTCAGCATGGTTTTCATCGACTTGTGACACGGTGCATTGTCTTGATGAAACAAAACTTTTTTCTTCTTCAAATGAGGCTGTTTTTTTTTTAATTTCGTCCTCCAAACGCTCTAATAACGCTATATAATAGTCACTGTTGATGGTTTTTCCCTTTTCAAGGTAGTCGATGAAAATTATACCATGCGAATCCCAAAATACAGACGCCATAACCTTACCGGCCGATTGTTGAGTCTTTCCACGCTTTGGGTTCGGTTCATCGCGTGCAGTCCACTCAGCTGACTGTCGATTGGACTCCGAAGTGAAGTGATGGAGCCATGTTTCGTCCATTGTTATATATCGACGAAAAAAATCGGTTTTATTTCGATATAACAGCTCCAAACACTGCTCAGAATTATCAATTCGTTGTTGTTTTTGATCGATTGTGAGCTCACGCGGCACCCATTTTGCACAAAGCTTTCTCATATCCAAATATTCGTGAATAATATGTCCAACACGTTCCTTTGATATCTTTAGGGTGTCAGCTATCTCGATCAACTTCACTTTACGGTCATTGAAAATCATTTTGTGGATTTTTTTCACGTTTTCATCGGTAACAGCCTCTTTTGGACGTCCACTGCGCTCATCGTCTTTGGTGCTCATATGACCAGTCGAAATTTTGCAAACCACTTACGAATTGTTGCTTCGCCCGGTGCAGAGTCTGGATAACACTCATCAAGCCATTTTTTGGTATCGGCGGCACTTTTTTTCATCAAAAAGTAGTGTTTCATCAACACACGAAATTCTTTTTTTTTCCATTTTTATCACAATAACAAAAGTAGCTTCACTCAAAATGCAATATCTCACAAACTAATAATCAGACAGCTGTCAAATTTATACACGTATCTTTTGAAGGTTGGTACTAACTGAAAATGGTACGGATTTAATTCTAGTGGCGCCCTCTCATAGAAACGATACGAACTTTTCAGCCGATCTGCTATTCACATAACTTTTCACGTAACTATGATTGATCTTTTTTTTAAATGAAGAAAAAAATGTTTTTTTCTGGAAAAAGATGCCAGTTGACAGGTCTGGTCCTAGGCGCGAATGTCAAAACCCCTTGAATCAAATTGATTATTTTTCGAAAGAACTGTTTTGCAATGAAAAAATCTCGTCAACGTGTAAACGTATTTCTGTGAAGTACAAATGGTCGGGCAATCGATCCGAAAAAAAAATTTACCCGTACCCGACCCGTACCCGAGTGAGCAGTAAATTTTTTTACCCGTACCCGACCCGTACCCGATTGAAAATAAAAATTTTTACCCGTACCCGACCAAAAACCCGTCGGGTACGGGTACGGGTCGGGTTTCGGGTAAAATACCCGATACCCGACCATCTCTAATCAACACCCTCATCATAGCTGATAATCTTCGATAAAAATGAATCATAGATTCACTGCCTGTTCTTACGAACTCTGAAAACCCAATCTCAGCTGTCAAAGAAGGAAATCAAATACTCTTTGCAAACGGTGGATAAAGTGAAAGTGGACAGCTTTCTCGATTTTGTGAATCCTATTGAAATACATACCAAGATTACAAAACAAGTATTGTCACAATTTGACATTACTGAGACTAGTTTTAATGCAGTTAGGGGTATCGTTGGGTGGAAACTAATACCACGGCTCCTAAGAATTCTTGAAAAATTTATTAAACATGTTACCTGATGTTACTTTTACCATTATGCATACTTATTCTGAAATTTGAAGACAAACACTAGAAAAGGTCCTAAGTGCAAATGGCACTTCCTCTTTCTTTACTCTTTTTTTGATTATTACGGTCCTATCGGCAAATCCTTCTATCTTACACTTTGCATAGAATAACGTCTGAAATTATCAACTTTCGATCTGCTGTTAAAACAAAAACACAGGAATACGCCGCAATAATTGTAAGAGAAAATAAACAAAGAGAAACTGTCATTTTCACTTGGAACCTTTTCTAATAGTTGTCGAGATTTTATAGAAATCCAGCAGAAGTATCCACATTATCCTTATTTTTCATTATGAGCATTCATCGTACTGTTATTGATGACAACTAAGAAAGCTCTTATTGATTTAAAATTGCTGTCAAACCCATACAGAAACCGTTGAGACATGGAGTGTTGGCCCCATTTTCAATGGATTGTGCACCATTGAACCTGTGTGGGACAATGAGATGTTTCAAAACTTGTACTGAACTTCTAGTTCAAACACAAAATTGAGTATTGCCTCCAACTTTTCATCTGTTGTATCAGGAAAATCACGATACTGAAAATCGTTACTAAGATTACAATTTCTAAGAAATGTTGAATTTTGGGTTGGTAACTTCATCGCGAGTTTTTACGGAAAATAATGCATATTTTTCCCAACCACAAATTGGGAATTGTAGCTGAAGGTTGAAGCTACACAATGGTATATATTTCTCGGGTATGAACCTAGTTGTAATGGATGTTTTTTTTTCAATTTCCTAAGTGTCCGGCTTAGCCCCGGACTCCCCTAACTGGTTTATAATCGATCCCTAATTGTCAATCAACTATCCAGTAAGATTTAAATCATATAGTTTCCAAATCATAAACAAACGCATAGTTTCTTCTTTTCAAGGCAATTCATACTGTTAAAGATTCTCGTTCCACTTGAGTTTCAGCTCAGTTCTGCTTACCTTCTGCTAAAACAGGCTTTTTTTGTTGCTCCCATTTGTACAGCATTATTGCGGCATTTTACGGGTGTATGGTATGAGCATTCGTAAAATCACCGCCTGGGCCGGTTCTTCCCGTCTATCGCTTTGTCGCACTGATAACGTTTGATGATGATGATGAAGTTTGATGATCGTTGCACTATTCCTTGAAAGTGACACAACTGAGAACAATTTTCGGTTCACCACAGTTCTCAGCAAATCGAAAGGAAATGACAAAGCACTAGTTTTGTTGTTGTTGTTGTTGTTGGTAGTATGTTGATGCTTCCTCTGTCTTTTCTCTGTGCTACCGTGTTGAATCGAAAAGTAATAGTTAATATTTGCTTGGACGCTTTATGCGCTGCGGGCGTGTCGTTCTCTGATCCTTGAGCTGTTCTATTTTCGCTTTTCAATGTATTAGTAGTATGTGAGCGTAGGACTAGGATAAGTTGTCAGGGTCTTTGGAAATGTACTTCCGTTTGCTACTGAAAAAGTTGGGACAAGTTGTGCCGAAAGGAAGCAAAGATAGGGGAAATGACAAAACAATAAATAAAAAGAGCCAACAATTATAAGCGATAGAGATACTTTTTGACTAAATTCGTTTTTGTTTTTGGTATTTCCGTTATGTGTTCAGACTGATTTAGTAAGTAAGACAGAATAGTTTCAAATGTGAAATTTACGTCAATAAATATAACTTGAGAGGATCCTTTGAATCGATCGTATATCTTCGTGACAGCCAACGTTTAGCGTAACCATAAAATGATTATTTGGATAAGTTTAAACCTTAACAGCTAGGAAATCTCAAAGATGCCTTAACGTTCAAACAAGTCCAAAGACGATGATAAACCCAAAGTAAAACTCGATGAGTCTTGCTTGACGAACAAACAATATAGCAAACGCCACCTTAATAATTAAATACTACGAAGAAACCGATCAACACTAGTTACTAGGCTAAGAGACAAAATGATTAACTAACAGCGGTCGGAAATTTGATTTCCGACCACGTGGCCGACAAATAGGGATGTCTTATGTTGAGGTATACTGAACGATGTTGTCTTTCTACTAATACTACTACTACAACTACTACTATTGACAGATCTGTTTGACTGCTTTTGGACACGATAGTCTTCTGTTCTGTGTTGGATTTCCTCTGAGGACTTACCGAAGGACAGTTGTTCGCTCTTTTTATCTACGTAGGATTGAAGCAAACGGACGTTGAAAAAGTGGTTGCTGCTTTGGTGAATTTCGTTCCAATGCATTATCACCAATGGAACAGTGCAGAAGGATAATAAATCATATGAGAGGAAAGATCAAGGCGATACTCAATGAAACATTGGGGGCGGTTGGCAAAAGGAAGCACAGTTTCGGGACAGAGATAGGGATGTCACTGGCGCTGCTACTACCAATCAAAGTAGATTTTTTTCGAGATCGCGATTTTGGTTGTCTGCTTCGTTGCTCAAGTAACTTTCTCAAGGATTTTTTTTTCTACGGTTGTGCAGCCGTCCAAATGCGTTGACTTGCTGTCGGACGGTCGTATGATCGACAGCGTTGTGTGTGCTGCTTTTGGGGTGGCTTGATGACGCAGAACTGCAAATAATAGAAGAAAAGAAAAAATAAATATCGTTGTTTATCCATTTGGTGTGCAAAGTTGCAAAATTGTTCGCGTGGTATGACGCAATTTTGTTTTGCGACTTCTTGAAGCTGTAAAAAATGGTTCCCAGAATAGTCATTCATACTTCGTTTCGCCTGAAAACATTTGCAGTCTTTCCGATGTATAACAATCTCCGACTGTCTCGTTTCATCGTCAGTTAGCTGGATTGTGAGAAATTGATGCACTGCATTAAAATACTTAGTAGTTTTAGGTCGAGAAAGGGCAAACTATTTTTGTACATAGTGCTATCTGCAATCGATTCCTATCGAGGCAATCGTATTTATGACTAACGAAAATGAAAACGTCTGAGGCCCAAATCATTAACCAAAATGTCTTGAACGGATCCACAAGCAATGCCCAACTCCTCTCTCATCTCTCTAATAGTCAACTTGCGACTAACTTTCGACTTCTTCGTAAGAATCGAAGTGCTGCTCAATTAATGCCGTGGCCCACTGACGAAAACCAATTGTAATCGGAAGGGAGCAGATCTGGTGAATACGGCGTCAGTCTGGTGAATACGGCGGCAGTCAAGTGCTATGATAGTATCCTGAACCAGTTTTTCTTTGTGTGCATTATTCTGTTACAAAACAACTTTCCCGTATCTTCTAGCCCATTCTGGTCGTTTTGCGATCAATTCATGATTCATATTGATCATTTGTTGTATATAGCGATTAGTACTAACAGTTGGACCTGGTTTTAGAAGCTCATGATACACCATACCTTTCTGATCCCACCAAACACATAGCATCATAGCTTTCTTGCTGAATCAATCTAGTTTTGCAGTCAATATTGATAGTTGTCTCGCATTAGCCCATGATTTTTTTTCCGTTCAAGCAGTGACGTCTCGTGACAAAATTTACGGGTTTGTACACTGATTATATGGTATGATATCAATTGTAACAGTTCGTTGTAAGTGAAAACTAAATCAAAAACTTAAAGAAAAATCTAAATCAGTGAATTTTAAAAATCTTTGCAGCATATTCAGAATCCGTGAAACACAAAGTCACTGACTCCTGAGAGTCTGCATACAAGTTCTCACAGAGTCAAACATGATTTACAGAAAAACAAATCTCAGAGCTGAACTGAGTAATTCCTTCTCTTCTGGAATCTGAGCAGTAACTCACATGCACAGAAATTACACTTACACAGCAATAAGAGATAATAGAAATTTCATCGCTTTCATCTAAAATATAATTGAATGCGGATGTGAATCCTTCAATTTGACCGGTTGTGCAGTGCACGAAGTGCACATGAGGGCAAGACGCCACTGCGTTCAAGATTCTTAAAATAAATTTGAAACAAAACTGATTCTTTTTCGTGTCTTTGGAACAAAATTTCACAAGAGATTTTTTTCGGTATTTTATCTGTCTTTCATCCAATTCATGTTGCACCAAACGTCTATTTTCAGTTGTCTACTAAAGCACAGTGGTACAGTAGTGGACAAAATAAATCATTCGTTTGTTCTGAAAACACATTACATGTTACATCACTCTCACATGTATGAGAAAGTTTCACTATTTAGTGTGCTGAATACTGAGGGCAAGACGTGAATGACAAAAAGTTATAAGTTTTTGCCTTTCTCATATAGAAAGGTTATGCAATCACTGTGAAAACCGACTTTTGAACCGAGACCCGGACTCAGTTCGTCGAGATCACAAAATCTCTCTCTCTCTCTCTCTCTCTCTCTCTCTCTCTCTCTCTCTCTCTCTCTCTCTCTCTCTCTCTCTCTCTCTCTCTCTCTCTCTCTCTGTGTGTGTGTGTGTGTGTGTGTGTGTGTGTGTGTGTGTGTGTGTGTGTGTGTGTGTGTGTGTGTGTGTGTGTGTGTGTGTGTGTGTGTGTGTGTGACAAATAATGTCACTCAAATTTCTCAGAGATGGCTGAACCGATTTCCACAAACTTGGATTCAAATGAAAGGTCTTGAGGTCCCATACAAAGTTCCTGAGTTTTATATGGATCCGACTTCCGGTTCCGGAATTATAGGGTAATACGCACCAAAAAAGGAAAAAAATAGTCACACACGTTTCTCAAAGATGGGTGAACCGATTTTCACAAACTTAGATTCAAATAAAAGATTTTATGACCTTATACAATTTTCCTGAGTTTCATTTGGACGAAGCAGGGGAACGGGTATAGCGTTATGGGTAAGTCGATGCCTTTCACGTTGCCCATCTGGGTTCGATTCCCAACCCCGCGCACATAGGGTCAGAAAAAGTCCCGAAGAGGTGAATGACAACAATGTTAAAATCTCTATAATCGATAAAAAATGACGATGCAAAACTGGTACGCGACGGTACGTGCGGCTTTGCTCAATTCACAGCGTGCTTTGTTCAATTTCGTATAGCGTGCAGGGTTGCCACGTTAAAATTTATATTTTTCAGGAAAAAAATATTTAAATTTCTAATCCTTTTATTAAATTTGTACCTACTTGTTAGTGTTATTACAAGGTTATGATAACGATGCTTTTCATTCAAAGTGCACTTATTGGCTTTCTATATGGGAAAGTTTATGCAATATGTTCTATATAATTCGACACAGTTCATCGAGCTGAGCAATGTATGTGTCTGTGTGTGAGTATGGGTCAAATAATGTCTCTCATAAAAAAAATCTCGTAGTCCTGTAGGTTGTTTTTGAATTTCACACCGTCATTTAGAGCGACGAAGGGTAAAATTCTTCTAGATTTGGCTTAAAACTGATTCAATTCGTAGGCTATATTAGTTACTTACTAAACGAACCGACTTTGGCTATACTGGTTCCAAGTTCCTGGTTCCAAAAGTACCAGAATTTGTGGTCAAAAAGTTGAAAACGAGGCTCACTCTATTTTCTTAGATCGATTAGAGATTTGATCGATTTCCACAAACAGACTCAAATAAAAGTTCCTACAGTCTCATAGGTTGCTGTTTAATTTCATCCGGGTTCGATTTCCGGTTCCAGAACCATAGGGTAAAGAGTGTTTAGTCATTTAGTGCGACGATGCAAAATAAAGAAAAATTCTTATCAACTTGACATAACTGTTTAGAATTTGAAAAGGTTATGTTAGTTTATACCCAAAGAAAGTTTCTTATTTTATTCAAGATTGAAAAAAAATTCTTCACAAAATCTTCTGGTGATATTTTTGAAAATATAAGTAATATGAGAAAGGCATCATTACACCACTAGGTGGATTGAAACAGGTTTTTTTTATTACGTTTCGGTTTCGACTCATCAGTACGTTGATGTTTCTATTGAACTGCTAACCAGACTCAGTGCTAAGTGTACATAACCAACTCAACAAACTTGTTGCGATTTGTATTGAACTGCTTAACTTAGTTAGCAGTTCAATATAAACTGCTAACGCACTGATGAGTCGAAGAAGAAACGTAAAAACAAATCTAATTGGTTATGTGCACTTACAATAATTTGGGAGTTATTTTCAACCTCTCAAATCCTTGTAAATATTCGGATTTTTAGAATAATATGATATTATAGCCAGTGTAATGTTTTAGCAACACTGCATTGTTTGGTAGTTCTTCACGTAAAAAAATAGAGCAACAAAACAATAATAAGATTTCCAAACTTTAGTTTTGTTCGCTTCAATCTGCAATATGATTGTTGTTAAAACAAATTTACAACTGCAACCGATTTTCTCAGTGTTTTTTTTTGTTTTGTCTCAACTTTTGCATGTCTCTATAGAAGGGTAATGGACCCGACTTTCAAAGGAAGCTTCGGAGACCCATCATGTTACATATTATTCGATACAGCTCGACGAGATTGGATGTCTGTGGGTGCACTTTGATTTTTTTACCGCTCAGTTTTCTGATAGATGGCTGAACCGCTTTTGACAAACTTAGGTTTGTTTGAAAGCTTCTATTAGACCATTGATCAAATTCGAAGATCGAATAGCTATCATCTATCTTATTTATTAAGGGGCGGGTAGGGTCTAACACTTTTGTAAAACATTTATTATTTTCTTTCTATTTTCTGAAAGTAAAACATTTCAAGAATATTCTGTGCAGTTTTGAAGCCTATCGGAACAAAACTTAGCAAGTTATGGGCCTTTATCTTTGTCGATCTTATACTAGGAAGAAATAAGAGCTGATTGATCGACTTAAAAACTTGACAAAACATTCTCGAAACGTTTCATTATAACAAAATACAAAAGGAAAAATATGGCTTTTTGAGAATGTTAGACACTACGTGCTCCTTTGAGTAATAAATTGTTTCCTTTCTTGATGATGCCTAAATCGAACTCGAAAGTCTTAAACACGTTTAAAAGCTACTATTAGATTATTTGATAAGCTCACTACACGGCCGTTCTATGCGCAACTGTCCCATGTTTTATGGTAGTTCTTATATATGAGGCAATTATGCGTGGAACGCCAGAATACTATTGGTTGAGCGTATAATCTAATGAATGTTATTCTGAGGCTATATAAATGGCAAGAGAAAGGCATTATCACATTACTAGGTGGATTAAGAAGGTTTTTTTAAACTCCAGTTTGTTTTAAGAATTTTTGGGATGCTTGTTAAGTTCCGTTTTTATCATTGCCCGGAAATTTTCAGATGGACGAAGTTCCGGTGATTTTAGTGAGTTCATATTTTTTGGCACAACATCTGTATCGGGACACGTTTTGAGCGTAGTGACAGGATGCTAGATTAGATCAAAATAGAGTTTATTCTTTGTGCTTCCTAATGAATGACGAAATGCGCTTCTTAAGGGCTGAGGACAGTACCGTAAAGTGGTAGGTTTTTCGCTATTTTCCCGTTTCAAATTAAATTTTCTTGGAAACGGTGCAGAATATAGAAAAACCCACCTGACAATGTATTGGAAATTTGGTTGAGAATATTCTGTGAAATTTTCAGAATGATTTATTGAGTTTAGCGGTCGTGTTTTATTTTTTCTGACTGAAGAACTGCGGAAAATTGGAACGCTCGGAAATGCATACCTCTACTTGTTCATCGAATATCTCGGCTTTGAAGGCTTGTATCATAAATCTACCGTGACAAAGTCTAGATAATTTAGTTTAGAGACGATAAGTACATAAAAACATATATGTTAACGCAATAAAAATAAAGTCTTGTATTTTTCTGTGAAACAAAGTCAGTTTCAATGCATCCGTCATTTTTTTTTTGCTTTGGTTTCCTGATAGCATTCTGAAAAAGGAGAGAGAAATAAAATTGGCTCGACAAGGCTGCCAAACACACAGACATTCAATATATGTGAAAGTTGAATATTTTTTCATTGTTCATTGGAATCCATGTAATGTCCAACCCATACGATAGATTAATGTGATAAAACTTCTCATCAAAATAATAAAATGTATACTGGCAACCCGGTACAGTTTGCTCATATACGAGAGAGTACAAGAGAAATACGATGCGGAAAGGGAATTGAGCGAGCCACGTGGTCGATTTAAAACTCAACACGTGACCTTCTGTCCTCCGACCTTAAGGCACTCTTCCGTGTGAATCACACGGTTTATTGTTCCGGCAGTAACGAAAACAGGTTCCTTTGATGATATTATTCAATATTTCCTTGCGCTCAGGTATTTTTCCTAATTCATGGAAGAAATCGTTCATCTTTCCTGTATTTAAAAAAGGAGATAAATGCAATATATCAAGTTACCGCGGAATTGATGAATTATGTGCTGTATCCAAGCTTTTTGAAATAATCGTTTTGGACTTCATTACCAACAACTGCTCTAGTTACGTATCTTCAAAAACGATCCACTTCTATAAACCTGGTATGTTTTACATCCTACGTAATTCAGTCACTACAGACGCGACAGCAGGTTGACGCCATATATACAGACTTCTCCGCTGCTTTTGATAAAATAAATCACCAAATAGTTATTGCTAAACTTGACATTGCTGACTTGGATTCAATGGATCATTTTTGAATTGGTTGCATTCGTACCTGATTGGTCGTAGTATGATAACTAAAATCGAAGACTGCACAGCTGCACATTTTCGAGCTAACTCGGGTGTACCTCAAGGCAGTCATCTTGGACCCTTTTTATTCTTACTTTATCTGAACGATTTGAACCATTCGATGCAATGCTTGAAATTATCTTTCGCCGACGATTTTAAATTGTTCCATCTTATTAAAGATCACGAAGATGCCAGATTCCTACAAAAACAGTTGGATATTTTCTCCAACTGGTGCGACCTCAATAGAATGGTATTAAATCCATCTAAATGTTCCGAGATCTCTTTTACTCGCAAACGCACAACCGTAGTATTTAACTATGCTATTTCCGGAACTATCCTCAAGCGAGAATCGACTGTAAAGGATCTGGGAGTCCTATTGGATTCTAAAGACACTAGGTTTTATTTTCAAGTCACAAAAAAAATTAAAAGCATATATTGCTTACAAGCACTATATTGCGCACTGGTTCGCTTATGTCGTTTGGGCCCCCTATTATCAACTGGACATCAATCGCATCGAAGCTATTCAGCGTAAATTTCTTCACTTTGCTCTTCGTAGTCTTCCTTGGAGAGATCCCAACAACCTCCCAAGCTATCAGGAACACTGTAAACTAATCGATCTACACCTGTTATCTGTTCGCCGAGATCTCTCCAGGGTAATATTCGTGACAGATCTGTTGCAATCTCAAATTGATTGCCCCGAATTGTTAGGCAAACTGAATTTAAATATTCATTCTCGAAATCTTCGATCTCATCAATTCCTGAGAATTCAAACCGCTTGTACTAATTATGGCTATAATGAACCTTTCTCCAGTGTGTGTCGTCTATCGATGTTCTCTTGTATTTGATTTTACACTGTCTCGCAATATCATAAAAAAAATTTTTTTAAACAAAATCTCAAGCAGTCCTTCCATCTCCAATACTTAAATTCTAGATTTAGCTTTAGGGTTAATTTAGTATCTAATCCACAAGTTTAGTTTAGTGCTCCCTTAGTAAGTCTGCTTCCATTCTCTATCGATTATGCAACCAAGAATAATATTCACCATTAAGTTTGTTCCTAACATCCGCTCGACTCTCTCAATCCCCCGCCTGTTCACCATCTTCTTCGGAACCATCTATTGAGACAATTAACTTGATGTTTTGCCGCTTTCAACTTCTTTCGAAACACCCCCCCCCCCTCCCCCTTTCCGCCCCTTCGTAATTCCTTTTACTACAATATTCATTTCTCTCTTTTTCGCTCCTTTCTTTCCTGCATTGCTATTATTCACCGCTCTCCGAGGGCCACTCTCTTTTGATGTCCAGCATGCGGGACACCCGCCGAGTGTTTGTGACTTGGGGGTTTTCCCGCGGACCCTCACGAACAGCAGGATGCGGCCTTCAACGTCACCGTCCAGTCACTCTTGACCCTCGCCGGGAGTAATTTTACTTTAAGCCCTTAGTATTAAGCAATGTATCTGTTGGACCTTTGTAATCAGTTGATATAAAAAGATGAGGAGGTTTTATGCCTGCTGGAGAGAGAGATTGTAAATTTCAGCTCTAGCGGGCTTTTCCTTACTCCCAAATAAAATATAAAAATAAAATAAAAATACAATAAAAAAAACTTATGTCACCACATCTGCAAATCGTTTGTCAGATCAGGAGCTTCTCAAAATTCGATAGTTTCCGATATTCCGATGACGGAATCGTTATGTTACCGGTTGATTACGCACCTCGGAAAAATCTCCGTACTGCTACCTCTGATATTTTTTCGTTTAACAACGTATTGTCTCATAAAACTTGTCCAGTAATTCTTTCAGAAGCATTAATTCTCCGCGAACAAACAGCTTATCTCTTGACACTATGTACTACGCGAAACTTTCATTACAGTTTTTGTAAGTCGAACAACACATCGTTTGTGGTTGACCTTGTTTGTGGAAATAATATTATCGTGCTTAAGGAAATTGTCCGTCGTTATTTCTATTCCGACCCAATCCACAAAGATGACCCATTTCGGGTAAAATTATATGAACATCTCAAGTCAATAATCATAGCGATTTTTTTCAATATAAAGCTCAAGAAGATGTACTTTTTTATATGACCAAGCTTACCGAAAACACGCAAATGTTTTAAAAATTCAATGGAATCCAAAGTCAAGGAACGAAGCAATACTGTGAGTCGTGGATAAAGATGGAGTGCAAAAAAAATTACCTTTCTTTCACTTCATCTTTACACACCATACGGGAAGAGAAAAAAGTGCCTTACAAGAGTCGGCTTGCTTTTGGCTAACCGCTTGGTCCGTGCAGTTGTTCGATGCCCAAAAATAGACACCACTCAATACTGCTGCTATCGGTCAGAGAAACTGGTTCGATTATTATTCGATAGGTTCATTATCTTGGCCGTGTAGCACTACGGAAAGTTAACCATCTTGAATTCAAGCTTGGAAGGTTATTTGCTTGCTGCTCGAAACAGTAATCGATCTGTCCGTGTTAAGGTAGTTCGATTTGAATCGTTAAATTGTTTATAAACAATTAAGCTTAAAAAATGTTCAAGGCTAAAAGCGACATATTTTGATAGTGAGAAATTTCAACAGAAATCTTTAACGAACGTCTGAATACGAATAATTCAGATACACTCAAATTGCTGCTATTAATTTACTGTGATTGCACTAAAACTGAAATTGTTCTGTATTACATTGAGAGTGTAGAAAACTACAGTAGGTTATTGTACGTTTTGTTTGCGGCTGTTTTTTTTAAACTTCAATACTGATTCATAAATAAACAATTGTCTAAACTAAATAGAAAAATATCATTAGCCCTGTTTAACCCGCACACGAACGTGTACACAGATAGAACGTTGGCTCCTGGCCAATATTTTTCGCATGTTTGCTAACATTTGGGAATATCAATGAGCTGGATTAATAAGATCACCGCATCGCCAATGCCAGAGAGAGAGCAGGAACACTTAATTGCCAGGTGCATCATAGCACCCTGATAAGTGCGAAATGAAAAAAGAAATCAAAATAATCTATAAAAGTACCATAAAAACGCATCCCCGTCTGGCTGTGTGGGTGGTCGAGTGCGGCCTTGGGTACTGCGAATTCTGATTGGCGTTTTTTCTGTGTACACATGTATATACATATAGAACGACTTGACCGTTTTGTATTGGCTATATCGCGTTGGCAGAGGATAGCCGTACTACCGTTACGGCGGTGGCCCCACCATTCATCGAGCGCCGTCTGCCGTGGCTCATTGTCGGATCGTTCTGTTTGCCTCGCCACGTCGGACCGGGAGATTTCAATGCGTCGTTATATGTGTGAGTGCATTATTGCGCCATCAATATTGTTACCACCGCTGCCATAAATCTAGCTGATTTTGAAAAAGTGAACCACATTCACTAGCGGCAGTATGGGTTTCTAGCCTTCCTTTGCCACTGTTGTCAAGTGTGCCGTTTGCGACATAGTTTATGGCAGCTTCGACTGACCCTTTCGGATCTGGTGGATTCGAACGTACAAATCAAAAACAAATGAACTACGGTTTCCAGCTAATCTAGTTCGGATAATTTTTTATCGATTATTTTGACGTTATCATCCGAGTGATACAATTGGGATTAAATTCGAAATCTGAAAAAGGCTCACAATTCAGTTGCAAAAATTCAGGTGCGACGAACTGAAATCATTTTCAAAAATCCTTTTAGCTCTAGAACTGAATTCTTGAATTCCGAACTTTTATAAAGGAACTGTATTCAGTTCCAAAATCTAACTCCATGTTCTGAATTTAGCTCCAGCATGAATGTTTTGAATTCCGGAAATGAATTCTGCAACTGAATTCAGGAAATTAATTCTGGTTCAGAAGTCGACTCAGGTTCGGAGTTGGGATGTAACATTTAGTTTCATAAATCAGATTTTGGTAATAAATTCTGTAGTTGAAATTCTAAAACAGGATTCTGGTTTCGAATCCTGAACATAAATTAAGCTTGGTTGCAACTTATAAAAACGATACACTGAAGAAGGATGCAAATAAAGTGTGGCATAGTAGAATCAAACGGTTTAACAACAGTACTATTAGTGATGGAAAGATTGCAAATAAGATGAAAAAATCTCTATAAGGAACGTTCTCACCAGTATCCTGCTTCTTCTATTCGCATTGCTGTAAGCAACGCGAGATGACACACCACTACTGAAAAAATAAAATAAAATAAACACTCGCGGATGGGTTTGCTGTAGACCAATTTTAGATCTTCAGTTTGAAATACACGATTAACTTGTATATTTTCACACATTCCAAATGAATCTGATAACACCGACAATTATATGCAGATGGCGCTTCGATCGGTTGATGTCATTTAATTTTGTGTGGCGGCAATTTCGCATCGTTGATGTCGTTTAATTTTGAGTAATATGGAATATTTTTTATCCTCGCGAATTAGCAATGTTCAATAATAACACTTTTCACTACACAACACACACTTGCCACAGCTTCACTATCACTCAAAATAACTGTTTCGATTCCGTGCAGTATTGTTCGAAATTTTGTTCTAGTATATCCAGGGAGGCAATCTCATGTACTTCACTAGTCCAAGGGGGTAGATTTAGAATCATATTTAAGATCTTACTTTGAATGCGCTGAATCCTAAGTTTGTGCGTTCGTGCACAGTCCCGCCAAACAGGGACTGCGCATTCAATTGCGGGTAGATGATTTGTTTATAGACAGCCATCTGATTCTTCAGGCACAGTTTAGACGTTCTACAAATCAGCGAATACAGAGACCTAATGAGTATGCTGCATTTTTGAACGATTTTGTCAACATGTGACCTGCATATCAGATGTCTGTCAACGGTGAGCCCTTGATAGATAGCTTCGTCGGACCATTGGATAACCTTATCACCGAATCTTATTTGGCATTCGTCTGATGGAACAAGTTTTGGAGATCTTGAATATGGAAACAAGATGACCTGAGTTTTTGCTGCATTGATCACAATTTTCCAGCATGTAAAATATTCAGTTAGAGCGTCCAGACCTGTATGTAGTTTATTCTCCAGAGCATTAATGACACGACCTTTGCAAAGAATGGTAGTATCATCAGCAAATTGTGACAGAACACCACCACCCGGAAGAGGTCTGATGTAAGAATGTTGTGTAGGATGGGACCTAGGATACTTCCTTGGGGTGCACCAGCAGGAATAGGAAATCTTTCTAAAAGTGCATTATTCAGAGAAACCTGGAATGCTCTATCTGCAAGATAATTTTTGATCATTTTAATAAGATGCATGGGAAAATTATGCCGATGCAATTTAAACACCAGGTCATCGTGCCACACATTGTCGTATGCCTTTTCAATATCCAATATTGCCATGGCAGTCGTTTTGGACACTGATTTGTTTTGCTGGATGGCGTTGTTAACTCTTTTGAGTTGGTAGATTCCGGAGCTTTCTTTCCGGAACCCAAACTGATCTTCGCCTTTGTGTTGACTTTTCAAACAGCTTAGGTAGGGCAGAGAGTAAGCTGATGGGCCGATAGCTCTTGGAAAAGGAAGGATCTTTCCCCAGTTCCAGAACTGGGATAACTTCCACATTGAAGGGAAGTAGCCAAGCTCCCAGCACCTGTTAAAAATTTTAGCTAAGAGATACCCAGATGAACAGCCCAAACGGACAAGTTATCTAAGGTTTCTTGCAATGGTTTTTGCAGATCAACAGCTTTGGGTCCACTGAAACCGCGATGCAAGGCAATCATTCATCCCTTTATTTCTACGGAAGCCTAACCGAGTGTCTGACAACAAACCGTTCGTCTCGACCCAAGCCAAATACTCCCTGCAAACGGTGGATAATATCAAAGTCAACAACTTTTCCAATTTTGTGAGTCCTTCCACAGAAATGTGAGCATAACACAATTATTGTCTCAAAATGACATTACATTTTCACTAAAATTCCCGACTATTTCCCGGTGAAACTAGATTCTCGACTTTTTACCGGTTTCCTCGGTCACTTGCCACCCTGTGATTCACAACCCAAACTTTGATTGGTTGATTCATGAATTTTTTATGAAAAATAATTTCATTCAAATGACCCCCACGGCTAGCTTGGCAGTAGTAAATCCGATCCATCACATTTTTGCGTACATTTTCAATTGTTTCTGGCCTCATGTCACAGCAACTTGAATTTTGTGCTTGTGGTCTTCAATTATTTAACCGCTCCCCAAGGAAAATAATCCAGCGGCGTCAAATCGCAGTTTCTCAGAGGCACATCACCATTTTTGCTGAATTTTTGATTTTCAAAAATTGTTCGCAGCACATTGATTGTTTCGTTGGCTGTGTGGCACGTAGCACCGTCCTGTTGGAACCAATTTTTCTTCATAAATAAATTTCATGAATAAACCTTGCAAATAAATGTATAATCATTGAAAGCTATCAAACCGTTTTTTTATTATTGCATTTTTAAATTCGAAATTTTTCATGGGACGCCCTGTACATACATAAACAGACATTTTCCGATCACGTCGAGCTGAGTCGAATGGTATATAACACTGCGTCTGCGGAGCTCCGATCAACAGTCGGTTTCACCAGCAATTCTATTACCTTTGTATAAGCAAACTAAATATCCTATTCACTATTTCAAAAGAATAAATCGTTATTGTTAGTTTCAAGCGCCACAAGCAAAATTCATTCGGTGATCACGGGTTTTGACGGGACTTCAAGTCAATTGCAATCTCAGTCATAATTCCACCTGGCTCGAAAAAAAGGAGTCCTCTTTTGACGCTATCCATGAAGCAATCCATTTTTCCAACTCTTCGAAGAATTGAAAATGTTGATCTGTCAGGCCGTGTGCCATCGAACGGAATAAGTGGAAGTCAGAAGGGACGACATCTGGGGAATACGGCGGGTGGGGCAAGACTTCCAATTTCAGCGTTTCCAGGTACTTTTTGACCACTTTGGCGATGTGAGGCCGAGCATTGTCGTGCTGGAAGGTGACTTTGTCATATCGCTCTTGATATTGTGGCTGCTTATCTTTTAGCGCGCGACTAAGGCGCATCAGTTGCGTTCGGTAGCGATCTCCTGTGATGGTTTCACTCGGTTTTAAGAGCTCTTCATCAAGCAATGCTTCTAGTTGTTCATCTTTGAAGTTTTCTTCTTTTCCACCACCATGTTTTTCTTCCACATCGAAATCACCATTTTTAAAACGTTGAAACCACGTTCTTTTACTCAGAGCAGCATCACCGTAAGTTTCTGAGAGCATTCAATGCGCTTTAGCTGCATTTTTTTGCGAATTGTAACAGAAAAGTAAAACTTCCCGCAAATGGCGAGAACTGGGTACACAAACAGAAATTTTCGAGCGTGAATAATACGAAAACAAGAACAACTGTCACTGAAACGGCGATGACAATTCGTTAGGCACTGTACACACTCACTTTAAAGGCATTATCATCTATGTATTTTGACCAGCCTCAGCCGGTACAGCCACCTATCGGAAAACGGTGGAAGCAAAGTTGTACACCTGATAAATCGACAAAAAAAACGAGCTTTATCCAACTAACAGTGAGATGATACCTTTTGTTATCAATCCACATGTGATTTTTGCATGAATATTCTTCGGTATATTTAGGTTTCATGAAATTATTCTGATGATCGTCGTTTCAAATGACAGTTTGAAATTTCAATCACTCATTACCCCGTAATTTTGGTACTGCAAGTCGGACCCTGTATTTCCAGAATTGACATTCGGAATCGGTTAAAATTCATCAATTTTGTATGGAGCCATTAGTCTTTTAACTGTTTTTTTTTGTTTATGAAATTCGATGTGTTTTTCTTCGAGAAAACGATTGAGCTATTCCCGAAGCTTTTGATACCGCCATTCGGAAATCTGTGTAGCCGAAGTCAGTTAGATTCACATAAGGTATTGTAAAACATTTCATTTGATGTGTTGCTTCCATTTCTGAGAATTCGTAGTGCATTCCAAATAAAATTTCGGGGTACTGATACTGGTAAAACATAAATAACTTTATTTGGCCATCGACTATTAAAATCTTCAAACCACATCGACTATTAAAATCTTCACACACATTTGCTGAAATCGACGAACTAATTCGAATGGTATAACACATGGATCAATAAGTCCCGAGACTAACAATGGAAACAACATTTTTTTTGGCAAATTTTTTTTTTATTCATCAACATAATCACCTTTCAGGGTGATATAATGGTTCCAACGTTTTTCCAATTTTTCAATACCATGTTTATAAAAAAATTTATCTTTCGCTTCAAAATAAGCTTCAGCCTCATTTGAGCCAAATCTTTTTCCCTGGAGCATTTTTTAAGATCAGCAAAGAGCCAGTAGTCACTGGGGGGTAAATCTGGCTAGTTCCATATGATATCTGTGTCATCTCAGCAATCTCACGGAGCATCACTTTACGATCTTTCATTATAATTTTTGTCACTTCACTCACATTTTTCGGTGTAACGGCTTCCACAGGTCTACCCGAGCGTTCCGCGTCATTTGTGTCGGTACGACCATGTTTAAACTCGGCGAACCACCGACTAATCGTTGCTTTTGATGGACAAAAGTCCGGATAACATTTTTCAATCCATTGTTTCGCTTGCACGGTGTTTTTACCCATTAAAAAACAATGTTTTATCAAAACACGAAACTCGGTATTTTCCATTTTTTTAACAAACTACAAAACGACTTTACTCCAACCTCGATAACTCAGCTGTTTCTGGTCGGATCGACTTAAAATTTTGACCCGTTTCAAGCAAAGGTTAGTACTCTAGAAAACGTGGTTACTGGTTTACTACGAGCGCCATCTCTGCTTTAGTCTCGGGACTTATTGATCCATGTGTTATGTGTGTAACAAGTTTTGTTCTTTCAGCCATCATTGCTGTAAACAGTTTAAATCAATATAAATATGAAATTACTTTGAAATCGGAAATACTGCCATCTTTCTAATACATATGTCATCTTCGACCGATTATGTTGCCAAAACTTGACCGTGCTAAAATCGGAAAGTGTTTCGCTTTGCTCCCAACCATCGCATTATCATACTGCTGGTATAGGAAGAAAAGTCGCTTGAGCAAAAATATCGATATCCTCCCGGAAAATGGAAATAATTTAACAATCTATGGTTTGTTGAATAGTTATTATCGAGCGAAATCTAAGTCTCGAAACATATCATGATTACAAAGACTATTAAGACAGATTTTGTCAACAAACTAAAAATTTTTATTCGTGCCTCAGTGTAGCACGTTTATTCATGCCTCAGTGTAGCACTGCACCGGTGTAGTGCAAATTAGAAACGAAAACGCCATAACTAACAAGATCTGCCAACTAGATGAATTTAGCACTAAGTTTTTATAAAAATGTGCACCTCGTTTCGCTATCGCTTGTGAAAAAATATTCATGAAATTGAAAATTTTCACTAATCGCACTGTAATACCGGAACCGGAAGTCGGATGTCAGTTCATTTTTTCGGGGACTTTATTAAGAATTTCAAGACCTTTTTTTGCTTCTTAGTTTGTGAAAATCGGTTAAGAAATTTCCGAGAAAATTGAGTGCGCATATTGCCTGGTAATTTCGAAACCGGAAGTTGGATCCAAATGAAATAAAAGAAAGTTGTATGAGGCCATAAGAGCTTTCATTCGAATCTAAGTTTATGAAATTTGGTTCAGCCATCTCTGAGAAACGTGTGTGACTATATTTTTCTTTGTTTTGGTGCATATCACCCTGTAATTCCGGAACCGGAAGTCGGATCCAAATGAAACCCAGGAACTTTGTATGGGACCTTAAGACCTTTCATTTGAATCTAAGTTTGTGAAAATCGGTTCTGCTATCTCTGAGATAATTGACTGACATTATTTGGCACACACGCACGCACACACACACACACACACACACATTTTGTGATTTCGACGAACTGATTCAATTAAGGTATATGACACTCGGCCCTTCGGGCCTCGGTTGTAAAGTCGGTTGTCACAGCGATTGCATAGCCTTTCTATATTATAAATAAGTCACAAAAAATCATCCAAGACAACGTCAGCCATGACTGAAAGGGTTCTACCCCACAGGAGAGAAGAAAAAAAAATTAACACTCATTCCGGGTTAACAAGCTGGGCGACCCTAAAAATCCAGGTGGGCGTTCGATGCCGGTACGTAACAACTCCTACACATCGAACCGGTTGCGTTTCCCGTATGTGACTGGAGCACGGCATTGCTTTCCTATTCTTGTACTTCCTCCACGGTGTAGTTGCAAGTGAAAGTGTAATTGGGATGGAATTTAATGGATGGCCGCCTCTGCATCCTCCCGCGAGCTACGGTCGATTCGTGGTAAAAAAAACTAATCGGAAGCAATGGTCAAACGGAAATGCCACTCGACGAAACTTAGCCAACCAGAGTGCTTTATGTGCCAGCCATTAATTAGCCTGATTCGCGGTGGTGCGCACCGATAATATATATTTGGGTGGCGTCTTTGCTACGGGAAGTCCCCGAATCTATTGCCCAGTTATCGTTCTAAGAAATGCTAGATAAAATTGTTTTATCGAAAGGAATTTCGCACTGCATGAGATAAGGTTTCCCAACGCTTAGACAGTACAGCATTCTTCAAGGTTGGCTTGGCTTGGTTGAATTCGGAAGCGAAATGACAACATTGTAGAACCACCGTCAGTAATCTACACCGTTGTCCGGTTGTTTGTGAATTAAGGTCGTAGGCCTACAAACACGTGAAAAATCTTCAACTAACAGTATACCGTTCCATCGGTCGCATTGCTGCGTTGTTTTGATTGTTATACAAAACTTTGCAACCGCAGACGTCAAGCGTGTGGCATCTAGCGTGTCTTAAAATAGAAACGAAATAAACGGCCTCATGATGATTACACGTTATGATGAAAACACAGAAACTGGCATCATCTCACTCCATTCATTCACCAACTGGCGGCTCTTTTCACTCATACAATTTACCGTTTAACTCGGATGGATGCTGCTTTTATGGCGCTTAAAACCTGCCAGTCCTCACCCCCGCCAGGGTTAACAGCAGCCATCTTCTTCCCCAGCGGGGTAGAGATGCCTTGTTTTACTGCGTCGCACATCTGTGTCTGGCTCTCGGGCTGGGACGGAGGGGTGGGGGGAAGGTTAGGAAGGCACAGCTTTACTACCAAAGTGGAGGTTACAAACAACTACACCGTAGTTGATAAGGACGCGTGCTTGGCTGATAGTCTGTAATGTTTGTTATTTTATTACAACGAACAAGAGAGAGAGAACCGAATGGCGAATGATTCAACTTATTGTCAACTTTGTCCGGTTGAAATCAGGACTGTGCGAATACTGCGCATTTGACTACTCTCTCAATCTTTATTATAGTATGGAGGAGCTAACCTATATTCGTTGGAATAGTTCCGTTAGATTTATTGTTCGATTCATATTTCTTAACAATGCCAATGAAACAGGGTTTGCACCGAACCGTCGAAGGATTATCGAAACACATCTAAAAGCTCCACCGTAATTTGAACAATTCTATGGTCCGACAATAAAAGCAGCGGAATGCACTTTCACTCAACTTGAGCTTGAGCGACCACCCCTGGTTGCTACTCCGTTACTGATCGGGATTAGCTGAAATTGTACAGGGAATTTCTAGATGATCCAACCTGGGACTGGTAAATCATCCTTCAATGTACATCTTCTAGTAATCCCAGAATTCATTGATCAGTACCGGCGCCAGCCAGGCCCGAACGTAGATCGTCTAAGGAATGGGAAGGGATGTTAGACCAACACTTGTTGTTACTAGAGGCCGTATATACTACTGCGCACTCCACAAGTGTCACGGGAGAAAGATATTTGTTAGTAAAAATTTCAGTATTGGTATTATTCGCGCGCCACTCAGTATGTTCCGGTTTCAAGATGCTCGGATGCACCACTCAATGACTTCCCGAGTGAACGTTTCAACAATATCCTATATTAAAGTCCCGGGAAGTCTTGATTAACAGCTCTTATTCAAGGAAACTGAAGAAAAATTTGCAATACTATCGCGTAAAGAATAAAACCTTCCCTATTTTTCTTAAATAAAATTAGGTGATACAAAATAAACGAGTGAATAGGATTTAGACAAAGTAGTTGATTCATTGCATTGACATGCTCTAAACAGTTGTTATAAAATCATTTTAAATGACCAAATAAAGGTCAACAGATTTCACACGCGTCTTGATTCTTTATTATTTCTGATTTATTATTTTATTTATTAAAATTATTAATTGGTTATATTGGTTGATCTGGTCAGCCGGCTACCGAGAAAAATATTAATTTATTATTTGAAATATTAATATCAAGTGTTTTTTACTGTGTATTCAATATACCGATATATGTTATCTCTGTTGTTAACTTTGTAATATCAACGAATTTGCGCAAGTTGATTATTGACATTCAATTTATAATCCTAAAAGAAAATCAATAACATGGAAGAAGAAAACATTCCAAACAAAACTTTTCTCCGAAGCTAGACGGAAATTGATAGGTTGAATGAAGAGATAATTTAGTAAAATAGAGTAATCAGACAATTGAAAATATCTGATAGCTGAAAGGAAAAAGAAACTCCTGCAATTGTCGCCTTTTACGACATGGAAGCAGCAACCCAGTGGATCTATTCTTGGTTCATTTTTTTCTGCCGGATTCCACACGGCATCTAGGCTGGTACTGTCCGGAGAGAGCTAATAGGTACTATCAATCTCCTAGTGGACCCCAGCCCCTAACGAAATGCACTTTCACTCAACTGATCAAAAATAGGGCTGATCCGATTATATCCAAACCTAGGATGAAGTTTTAAAATACTAATACTTCAAACTATTAAACCTAATTTATTAAAGCCACACTTCGATGCGAACGAATAAGAATTAATGGACCATGTTAAGGTTATGATGTGATTTGTGTTGAGCCCCCATCATTCGTTCACGACTAGCCTTTAAAATCATTGATGAAATATTGCATTTTGCAATTTTGCGAAATACTTTTCATTGACCCTGGAATAGAAACAAGAAAGTTTGATGAAGAAAAAACCACTAAAGACTGTCCCAGAAAGTATGGACGCAACCAAAAACTGCTTCCATTTCGCAATGGTTTAGAATCTGTCAATTTTTATGGCTGCGTCCTGTGGTTTACACTCTTCTCCAACCACTTGTGCAGTTGTTTATTCGTTTTCATTAGTTTGTTTCGAAATGCGTGGACTTTCAGCAGAACAACGTCGAAAAATTGTGTACAAATGGTGCACAGAACGCGGACTGTCAATGAGAAAAATAGCAAAAATGGAAGGAGTAAGTGAAAAAGCCGTGCGAAATGCAATCAGGAAGTTCGGTGAGGATAACACCTTTGAGGATAAACCGAAAACGGGTCGAAAAAAAAAGGTCCTGCTAACCCTCAGTTGGATAAACGTATACTGAAAGCGTTCGAGCAAAAGAAGAAGGTTTCAGTTCGGGATGTGGGCACTTCGAAGTCAAATGTTCTTCGTGCTAAAGAACGTTTGAAGCTTCGAAACTATAAGAAGCAGAAACAACCAAAACGTAGTCCAAAGCTGGAAATTTGAATTGCATAATCATGGACGACGAAACCTACGTGAAACTCGATTACAAATCCTTGCCGGGACCACAACATTATACGGTGCGAGAAGGGCAAGTGTTAAGCCAGTCCGAGACATCGATTGAAGTCGAAAAATTTGGTAAGAAAGCTATGGTCTGGTAAGCAATTTGTAGCTGGGGTAAGATTTCGAAAATTTTCATCACCACTGCTTCAATGAACAGCGAAATATACATCCAGGAATGTTTACAAAAACGACTTCTACCCATGATTCGAAGCCACAAGGATCCTGTTGTCTTCTGGCTAGATCTTGCTTCTTGCCACTACTCGAAATCAACGGTAGAATGGTATACTACCAAAAATGTCACTTTCGTCCCAAGAGACATGAATCTACCAAATTGCCCACAACTTCGACAAATTGAGGAGTTTTGGGCATTAACGAAGGCACATCTTAGGAAATATGTCTCGGCAGCCGAAACCATTCAACAGTTTGAAAAAGATTAGAAAAAATTGTCTAAACTTGTCGCGATGAAGTCTGTACGGAATTTAATGAGGAACGTTCGCAAGAAGGTGCGCCAGTTAGTCTACAATGGCTAAGTAGCAAATGTTGAGAATAATATTCTGTTGTTGTAGTCTAATATTATCAGTATATCGAATAAAATTTGAATATCTAACACTTGTGAATTATTTACAGCGAAATCAAAGTGCGTCCATCCTTCATGTTCTACTCTAAGCAAATCAACCGTTATTGATTGAAATACAGAATTCAAACGTGGTCGTGCAAACACTGAGAATGCACCACGCTCTATTCGTCCAATGCATAAAATCGAACTTTGGAAAAAAAAGTCGGACGAGTAATGTTATAGACGTAACTGGAGGACGTGAATACAAATAAATATGATAATCGTTCGTATCAGTTCATTGTGAAAATTTCGCAACTTTTACTGCTTCGCTTCCAGAATCGTAACGGTGCATTTATACTAAAGATTGACTGATTGGCGCCAAATATATTCTACCACACAATGGAATAACGCGAAACAAATGAGAATAAAATAAATAGCAACATACAGAATTTTGATGTCGATTATTTCATTTTGGATTTGCAAATTTCAGTGAAAGAAACTATCAAAATGCTATACGGGATTCATTTCTGCACACCGAAGGGCCAAATTGTGGAATTCTCTACGATTTTAAACACTGCTCGGAGGATTCGAACGCAAAGCAGTCAAATGCTGGCTTTGTTCGCACTGCAAATCAAAATAATTTAGATTTGCACTAAACTGATTGGTTTTATTTCCAATTTGTAAACAAGTAATTTTTACATTACTTTAGATAACATGTGGAGTTATTATAAGGGCTGATTTTGGATAATGTTCCCCGTCGTTGTCCACTCTGGTCCAATGCAAACGACCAGCAGCAGGATGATGCAATCAAACATCTTCGAAGATAAAGTGGCTCTGCGAACGTCTCGCAATTGATTCAATGCTGAATTGATATGTTGATACTGGAACTGAGCGACGCGTTATGTCTTTGCAACCATAGCCGGAAATTTTTTGTTTGTTAATCAGGATTCGCAATAATTTCCTAATGACATAAAATATTCCTTATAGTTTCCTTATATTACATTTTGGTGGGGAAAGGGTTCCAATCAGCTTTTTACAGCCCTGTCCAAAATGTATTGCCCTCCCCGTTATTTTGTATCAGGCCGAATTAGCGCATGCGCGCCATATAAACGCCTCTTTCAATATGAGGAAATTACATTGTTACCCAGCAGTTTCTATTATTTCTTCATGTTGGTTTTCTTACCTTTGTTCATAGTTTGTATTCTGTTTTACCTTAATTCCAGTGTTCTATTCAGCTGTGATTCGTGTCTTTTGTTGTCTTTTTTCACTCCGTACTTTTGCTGGCATGTTATGTTGCTTCCTTAAATGTAAAAGTTAGTTGTATGCAATGGTGTTTATATTCTTACCAATATTCCTTTCTAATTCTTTCAGCATTTTCGTATTTCTTGTTCCTCATCCAGTCATCCGTTTCCAAAAAAAAAAAAAAAAAAAAAATTAGTGTTTCATTGATCTTTGTAGAGCAGCTCATCATGGTTTGACGGATAAGAACTGAGGACATGCGTTTTTATTTAAATGATAATAACACTTGGGTTTAATAGTATTGCTACAGCATGTTCACATTTCGTTATCTTCGGTTGATTCTTGACAGTATATTACCATCCGCTCAGGCACTTTTGAACATCTGGTACACTGACTCGCAATCGAAATGTGTCACAACCAATTTTATACAACACACCCGAGGGAACGGTATAATGTATGTTGTACACACAAAAACACATACATACACACAGGCACATACGCATACACACATGCATACATACCTACATGTATTCCACAAGCAAGCATCACAACATTGAGTTACTATTTCTATTCTAATAGATTCTAACTAAAATTTGTGTGCCAATAGTCATCTCATTAATAGAGTCACCATGTTATTTTACCGATTACTCGACTTTCAATAAATTTATTGAGATAAAATCGAATACAAAATCTTTGCCTCGTCTGTAAGAAGCAATGGCACACAAAAGTAGTTCAGAAATGATTCAATACTGCTGTTTTAACGAACAAAAAAAATGCTCCAGATTTCATGTTATTCTTGAAATTAATCTATCAAACAGAGATAACAGATCTCACTCTAACTAATGGTTTTCGTACATGAAATGACTAATGGATTTGAGATGAATGGGGGTACCGTTACCCAATTTCTATCTCTTCTATTGGTCGATCGTTAGTCCTGAGCTGAAACGGTGGCCTTTATTACCGTTCTTGCATGCACTCACTCTTACATTTCATTCACACATCATCTCACCCATCAGGTCCCAAACGATACATCCTCACAATATAAACTGGATGAACATCGTTTGACAGCTATCAGTGGTTTGCTCATTGGTTCGGTCATTATTATTTTATTATATTCTACAATATTCTATTTCATTCCACAGTATTCCATGGTACACAAACCACCAATAAACGTCAAAGATGGATTCGATTTACCGTTCATTTATTGTCATCGTGTGAAACCCAATTGGGATACGTTTACTCTACTTAATTTTCACTTCACACTGGTAATAAGGGCCGGTAGTATGAAAATAAAACATAAAAAAGAGCTCAGTTAAGCCCTACCGGCCTCTCCAACCCCGGATGTTGGAGCGTAATGCAATCAACATCTTATTCAAGTCGTTCCATATATTATTCATTTAATTCAATTATGAAACTAAAAACTGTAACGCATATCTTTATCAAATTGTAACGCTAATTGATTGTATGTGATGATGTTTGCAATACCGTCAAGCCCACCAACCAAAGGGAGGGAATTTCCTAATGACATAAAATATTGAATAAAAATTGAGTTTATAGATCAGAAATTTTTGAATTCGCAAGACATCAAGCTGCACAAGGATCCCCATTACAGCGTTGAATACCTTTTCTTTTGCCCATCACCATAACGAGAAAAGACCACTTCACCGACGCGTTTTTTTTTCTTTTCTGTGTATTACTTTATTCGGAATTTGTTCCAAACAAATAACCGCAGCACAACGTGATGGAACTACAGATTATTAGTCACACAAACGATGCACAGGTCTATTGGAAGCGGGCGGTTTGTCAGAGAACTTGCAACGATTTAAGTTTTAATACTCAACTATCGGAAAGCTGTTCCCACTGCCGGGAAGTTTCGTCGCATGATTCATCGTTGCATTCTGGTTGATTGTTTTCGATTCGGAACGAATAATCACACAAGCAGCAAAATGAAATTGTTGCCTAGAACATTTACCAGACTCTCCATACAACGGTACACCCGAAATGGCGCCATTGCATAATATGATGATCGAAAAACTCAAAAACGTTGATAACGACGCAAGCAAACTCACTCAGGTATGTAAAGCATGCGCGTGACTTTCGTACGTCACTCTCGTCTCGTCAATATCTCACCAGATATATCGTATCTGGGATGCACAAGCGGCAACGAATGGACAAATGTTGATTGTTTAACCAATCTGTTAGGGGGGGCAGCGAAATCAATTAAATATTGCCAGCTGTCTTCAGTCAGCTCGGCCATTGATGGTGGACGGAAAATATGAAAAGAGAAACCCAGTTATAGAAAATTCTATATTATCTTTTGTTTATTGGTAATTTGATAGCGCCAACCGACGCTTTGCTCGTCGTTGTCGTCGCAGGTCGCGTCGTTAGTTCAGGGTGAAATGACAATAGATGCGAACGACAACTGATGGAAGAACTGACGTTGCTTTTGTGGGTAGCAGGCATGTGATCTGTGAATTTCCTAATGTTCCCGGCTCATGTATTTACATGTCCTCGTGCTTGGTTTTGTTTAAACACGACCGAACATGCTCTGACATGGTTTGTGTGTCGGCATGGCACTATTGCTAGTCTAAACAATATTGAATGAAACTGGCACTTCGGTAGCATCAGCTGTACTAGCACTGGAGGCTTTACGAGTTCGACCAATTCGAACCTTGCTGGTCTTCCATGAGTTGAATTCAAAACTATGCTATGCAATTCATCTGAATTTTATCTTTTTGTCTCAAACGACTATTCTACATTTTGTGAAACCAAAAATTCTGATGTGTGTACAACTTGAAACAATTAATTATGTAAGCATTAATGCCAAAACGATACACGTTATTCAGAACCTGGTCCCGATCCGGTTACAGGCAGATACTTTGAAAACCTGCTCCATCATACCATCCACGGAAGATTCAGGGACATCTTTGTAAGTTGCGATCGCGAAAATAAATGAATTCTCGACTCTGTCAAGAACGAGCGGAGCCCCTAGCATATATCAGAACAATAATAAAACTAGCACAAGCAACATAAAGCAGCCAAGCTCGTTACAACTACTACTTACTTTGGATGAAATTCTGACTTCTTCGGCTTTCCGCTTATCGACGCTGCATCTCAGCAATGCGGAGAAACCTTCGATTCGCACAATGCGTATGTTGGAAGTACCGATTGATGGGGGACGGAGGGGAGGTTGGAGTGGCTCTGAACTCTTCGATTGATTTGCTGATAGTGACTGTAGTTTGTACGGATCGATAAATCACTGCTGTTGTTGAGATTTTTACCCTTTTGCAGTCTCTGTTCTACAATGCTAATGAGTCAGCTTCACCATGAAGAAGAACAGAATCCGGAACGGACCGGAAAATCCTGGAAACTCTTAGAAAACTTTACGTCACTCCGAAGAACAACACACGGAAGTCGGAATTTCCATCCGGACTCTTCACCAGCACTGCACTAGATTTTAAGAAACAGTACCCTAGTTTTCCATTTTGGAGGAAAGCTAGAGAAACTGTGCAAAAAAGTGACACACGCGACGATTAATCGATAAACTATTTTTGCAACAATTTGACAGCAGGAAAGATTTTCCTTTTCTCCTTCCGTTGCTTTGTCCGGGTTGTTCGCACTGCCCTTCTTACTTCTGCACAACTTTCATCGTACTGTTTTCTGCTGATGGTGGCTTCTTCTAGAGCAACTCCACAAATTGTGTTATTATTATTCAAGTTCACATACCGTGGTGGCCTGGATACATGCGGAAAAATCCACTTTTCGTTACTTCAAAACCCGATTTTCGACACAATGCTTCACTCCGACAAATGTCTGAACTCTATCGCTTCTTTTGTCACATGTTTTGAAGCGCAAAAGTCTTTGATTGAAAGAAAAAATAACAATTTTCACGAGTTGTACCAGAGAGCAAAAGTATCTTCGATTCCGAAATCCACTAGAGTAGTGAAAATTTTGACGTTTTGATTATTTTTGTCGTCGCTCTTGAACGATGGCACGCACACAACTATACGTGGTGCGCGTCAGACATTCCAATAAATGGGAACAAGGTAGTGGCAGTGTTAAAAATTAAAAATGTGCTACTGTATTAAATCAAAAAGGTCGAATTGTTGTCGAATGGAGGGTAATCGCACATTCTATTTTGGGATGAAGGCCAATAAGCTCTCTTCCAAAATCAACGTTGAATAAAAAATTGCTGGTGAAATATGACGAATATAGCGGCCCTTACACGAGACAATATTATTGTCAATACAAAGAGTATTGAAAATACTTTTGATCATGTAGTGGTGACGTCATTGAATTGACGAAAAAATTGTCAAAAAAACTGCTCATCAATCCGATAATACTGCTTAATATGAGGATTGAACGCTTCTCTTATTGTTTCAATGTTCAGTTGTAATACTGAAAGCCGCAAACGCTTTGTTTTGTGGAAAAATGCAGACACAATTGGATTATTATTATTATTATGTTGCTTTATTTACCCTCGGTTTCAACCTTACGGTCATTCGCCGAGGTACACAATTGGATTGATGATATATATATATATATATATATATATATATATATATATATATATATATATATATATATATATATATATATATATATATATATATATATATATATATATATATATATATATATATATATATATATATATATATATATATATATAATCTTTTTCTTTTCGTCTTCTTTTATGACTAATCGAAGGGCAATTCACTATCATCCAAACTGAGTATAAAACGCATTTCACTAAATACACAAGAAATGCAAAAAATAAATAAGCACAAAAGTTTCATCCAGTGCGCTATTGCAATACAAATACAAATAAATAAACATTGCAAATACATGGAAAATATCAAATAGCACAATTCCTTTGGTACTCAAATGCGCGTTGAACAAATTTTGAACATTTCTGGGCAACATTGAAATACAGAATATTTTTTAACCCATTGAAATTGAGAAAAAATTAATGGGAAAGTATTTTCACTTTCTTCAAAAGAATCGTTGGGATATTTTAAAACGAAAATATTTCACCCCACACAGTCTATGTAACGTTTATGTAGATTGAGTATCCTTGAAAAGCGGATCGAATAAAATTCCTAACGCGCGATGATCGATTATGAGCAAAATTTGCGTCCACGTTCCGGTTCCCTTGATAACACTGATGAGACCGAGAATGTTTTTCGTACCCTCAAGAGCATAGTCTGTTGCGAGATTCTTTTTCTCGGGACCAGGATGCTTCGTCGGTGTTTGGAAACATTTTAATAGCGAGTTTTTCATCACACTATTTAGCTAGCCAAATCTCATCGTGTCGTTCTTGACTGACTGAGTCTACAATTTGAAACTTGTTCAATTGTAACTTGAACTCGATTTGCTTAGTTCAATCAAATCGGCCAACGGGGTAACGTTCGGATTACAAACCGAATTCAGGTTTCATTTTTCCACTTTTCTTGTATGCAGGGTAGACCTTAGACAAGATGTGACAATTGGTTTTTATTTTAGGGTCCTTCTCATCGTATTCGCAGTGTTGGTACCATGATTAGAGAAAATGGTAAAATGGAATCAAAAAATCGTTTTCTTTGACTAAAACTTTCACTTTATGCATTATTCCAAAATTTTAATAATTATACTTGTTATTTAATACGAAATACTCTTGCTGTTTATTGAACAAAACATTATTTTGAGAAACATTAAGGGAATCAAGTAGTGTTAAAACCATTTTTGAGCCCATGTTTTGGATTTTTGTTTTTTCTATTCCATATTTGTTTTGAATACATTTAAACAATCTTTGGAAACTTTCTGGTCATGACACGGGACATTTTTGGAGATACATTGATCAACAGGAATATAAAAAAAGTACTCAACTGCTGCCATGATTGTAGCTGTTCCGTTTATCTGAAACCATCAAATAAGACTACATTCGTAATACTCGAAAGTCTGGTCGAAAATAAAATGAAGAATTGAAAATACATTTTTTGAAAAGCTTGAAAGAAAAATCATTTAATAAGTGTTTGAAAAACTAGTGTAGCATTCTTAATTCTTTAGTTCATTTTAAAATTGTAAATGTGCTAAACATGCTTAGAATTGGGAGCTGAAACAATCAAATAGTTTATGAGATATCATTGCACCAGTTTAAAAAATAGTGTTTAGAAAAAAAGTGATTAAATGTTGAGCGAATATCTGCGAGTATACTGGTGCGTGTAAGTTCTCAATCACTTGAAATGTCGAAAAATCTGTTCAACTACGTCCATGTTTTAAGAAAAATAAAACGATTTTTTATCGCCTTCACTAGATGACCCTTAAGATATATAAAAACTAAACTGAGTTTTATTATTAGAGAGCTGGAGTTTGTTTTGCCAATAGCGGACCGACAAACCTGCACTCATTCCATACGAATAATCTGTCACAGATATACTTCGTTTTCTCAAATTGTGCATATTCTGATGGAACCGTCGTTCTCAGCTGTTTGAATCTAGATTTTTAGCGGTACGGAGTTTTTGATAATTCATGACTAAAATTGATTCGATAAATCTTAAATATGTGACTTCGGTGATTATTCAATTGAAATCAAATTTGGGTTATTCTACTGCATACGTAATCCCATATAAATCTTCTTGACAATCCTTTATACTAATTCAAATCCGTTTGAATAAAACCTGCGAATTGAGTAATTGTTTAAATGTAACACGAATAACTGACAACGGGAAAGCCGGTATAAAAAATTCGAAATTTGTCGCTGCAATCCAATTAGGTAAAAACCAACTTAAAATATTATTTCATCAGGTGAATGCACAATTCACGCACTATCGTTCTTTTATTGGAAGGTAATATCGAAAAACGTGAAATGAAAACAAATCTGATCTATCACTTCCACTTGAGACCTTCCGTCACCTGAGTTCTAATATCTTGATTGATTTAAAACGTTGATGCACACCAACACTACTTCAATTGCCGACGTCACACTTCAGACGATACGTCAAAATATTCCAACAAGAATTTGCATATTTTCGAGCTATACTTATGCTGATTGCTGGTCGTATGTGCAACCGCATGGTGAGAACGGACTTTTATCTCTTTCGCGCATTAGTTTCTTTATGAAGAATTGATACGATTAGACTGACAATTGGTAACTTTATAACTATGATTCGTTAGGTTTATTGATACGTTTTTCACTAGCAGAACTTACATCAAGTTTTGTAGTAATCACACTTCCCCACTAAATCAGTTTGGACGAGCGAAAGTTTTGATTTTTGCACAATATTTGCAACCGAACACTGGATCGATCGAACCGAATCTCGAGCGCCGCATCGCATAACCGAACGATGATGGATATAAATTTATGATTATTTTTGTCTCGCTCTCGCTGATACCTTTTGGTGGTGCCGCTGTAAGAAAGTTGTTACAATTGACGGCAGAGATGCCAAACGCTGGTGATTTTCGAATCTTTTTGAGAACATATGAATTTTATATGTTGATTTCGTCATAACTGCTAACATTCATTTAAAACAACGGTGATATTTGGTAATAATTACATTACACAGTCTTCATTTAAGATCCCCTTAAACGATCCAATTAGACACAGCCGTTACGAAAATAGATTGATATCTTTTTATTACTTTTTATTATTTTATTTTTATAATTTAATGCTTTGAACGCTAGAATAATAAATCAAAAGGCGATGAAACACTATTTCTCATCATAATATCGCATATTCGGTGCACGGTTCTTCAAGTAACATTTCATGATGTACGCGACGAATAAAATCATTATCAATATAACATTCTCTCCCTTGCTAAAATTGGAACTGAAAATTTTCATCGTTTTAAGCAGAAGCTTGTGCTGCATAAATAACAGAGGTGGAAAATGAATTATCTCACACTAAAATTAATTTTTCGTTTGAACAAGTGACGTTGTAAATAAGTTATAAATGATTTTCCAAGTGGAAATTAGATTTCCCTTGTTTTCTGACAGATAAACATGCAATCATCATCCTGGCATACGTACACCTTGTGACCGGTTATTCTTTGGTCACAATATAATTTCATTGGTCACTGAGTCCAGCTTGTAAATATTTTTCGAATATTTTATATTTTTGTTTATTTTCATTGTCATTGTTTTAAATGTCTGAGTAGAATTTAAACGTCAATCGCGTTCCTACTCCGTGTTTACACGTTTGAGTCACGTTGAAGTTCTGCTCAAAAGCAAAGGTTGGTGTCAATAGTAGGGTGTGTTTGTTTTTTTTTATTATTTATCCTAGTTATTTATCTGTTTATCTGTTTATTTATTTGTTCAAAATATCTTCATTTACGTATTTTTTTACATTTGTTTACTTCCATATATTTATTTACATATTTATAATTAAATTATATACTATAAATTCATTCAAAAATAATAATTTATTCACATTCATCAAATTATGATTATGATTCAAATTATTTCACATATTAAATAATGTATATATAAAAAAAGGAAACAAGTATAGTAGGTATAAATATTGATCAAGACACCAACCAGAAAAAAAACGAAAAATCATTGTAACCGTCATCTGTCTACACACTATCATCGTCGTCATCACTGCAGCATAAAATGCGGGGTGGCATGTATCGTAACCAAACCTAAGCACCTAGAAAAGACACGTCTGTTAAAAGTAAGCTTCGATCGCAGAATGAAAAGAGTTCTCGTTTTTATCGTATCAACATATCCTTTCATTCGTAACCGAATGTTCGAAGTGAGCACACGCGTTTTTTTTAACAATCGACATCGGTAAGACGAAGGTGCCTATCACAGCAGAGGCTGTAGTATAGGCATTAAATAAAAGTGATAAAAAGTAGCATCCCCGCAAGTGAGTTCTGTCTGTGCACCGGTTTTGTATCGGTATCGACAGTAGACGCTATTGTGCTATCCTCGGGCAGCAGTTATTTCTATAGTTTGCTACTCGCATCGCAGCAGCCAAATCCTGAGTCAAGGTCACGCTGAAGCACAACGAAGGAGTGAAGGAGCAACTCACCTAACAGCTTACCGTGACATACTGTTAAGTATTTTCTCAAACTTTTTCTTTCAACTTTTACTATTCATATATTTTCTTTTCATTTTATTTCTTTCTTTCTCATTTCAAGTGCGGGAGACTTCTTTACTCCCGCACTTTAAATATGAATATTGATGACAGTGGGGGTGTCTCGGAGGAGGGCGAAGCTGAACGAATGAACGAAGAACATTTAGAGGCTGAGTTTGCTTCCGAGATGCCATCTACCCCTCCTATACCATCTCCCCCTCCGATACCATCTCCCTCTCCGATGCCTCCATCTCCCTCTAAGATATTGCCTGCTCGCCAAAAAGTTTACCAGGACGATGGCTCGGGGGGTCCGTGGGTGGTATACTTCCGGCCCAAATTAAAGTCTCTCAGAGTTTCAAATATTGCTCGGGACCTGGAAAAACATTTCTCGGCAATAAAAACAATAGATAAGGTTTCGCCAAACAAGTTACGCGTTGTTGTGTCCGACCTGAAGCAAGCAAACGAGATTGCTACCAGCGAGTTGTTCACGAAGGAGTACCGCGTGTACGTCCCGTCTCATGTGGTGGAGATCGACGGTGTGGTCCGTGACGAAAGTCTGACAATCGAAGATCTGATGAAGGACGGGGTAGGCCGTTTCAAAAACCCCGACCTTCAACCAGTGAAAATTTTGGAGTGCAAGCAATTGCACTCCAAATCGATAGATGGTAAATTTTACCAATCGGACTCATTTCGCGTGACTTTTGCCGGATCTGCACTTCCAAATTATTTGGTAGTGAGTGGAGTTCGTCTACCTGTTCGGCTGTATGTACCGCGGGTAATGCATTGTACAAGCTGCAAACAGCTAGGTCATACGGCAACCTATTGTTGCAACAAACTGCGATGCGGCAAATGCGGAGAGGCCCATGAGGACGATCTCTGCAGAAGAGCAGTGGAAAAGTGTTGCTACTGCGGGGAGAATCCTCATGATCTTTCGGTGTGCCCTACGTACATACAGCGTGCGGAGAAATTGAAGCGATCCGTGAAAGAACGTTCCAAACGTTCTTATGCGGAAATCTTAAAAAGAACCACTCCATCGACCCCTGAGAACCCGTTTGCAATCTTGCCAGTTGAAGAGGATACCTCTGACGACCCAGGCGAAGGACCTTCCTACACACAGGTTGAAGGAAGCAGGAAAAGACAAAATCTGGCTTCTCCCAAGCTTCCTCGAAAAGGCCTCAGACTGTCCTCTTCGTCACAAAAGAACCAAACGGAAACAAAAAGTGCTGACTCAAAACCGAAGCAAACACCTCCTGGGTTCAAAAAACTTAGGGATGATAAGGAGTACCCAGCACTTCCTGGGGCATCAAAAAACCCGAATGACCCCAAAGCACAACCAGAAAATCCAACAAACGCTGGATTATTGAAATTTTCTGATATCGTGGACTGGATATTAACAGCCTTCAATATTACTGATCCTCTGAAAAGCTTCCTAACTGCTCTACTGCCAACAGTAAGGACATTTTTAAAACAGTTGACTGAACAATGGCCCCTCCTTGCAGCGATCGTATCTTTTGATGGATAATTTACCACTGAGAATCGAAGATATGATCATTGTGCTTCAGTGGAATTGCAGAAGTATCATCCCAAAACTTGATTCTTTCAAACACTTAATACATACTCATAATTGCGATGTATTCTCCTTGAGTGAAACTTGGCTTACTTCTAACATCAACCTCGACTTCCATAATTTTAACATAATCCGCCTGGACCGAGAAGACTCTTATGGAGGGGTACTTTTAGGGATTAAAAAGTGCTATTCATTTTATCGTATTAACCTCCCCTCGACACCGGGAATTGAAGTTGTTGCATGCCAAATTAATATTAAAGGCAAAGATCTATGTATAGCTTCTATCTACATTCCTCCCAGAGTCTCGATAGAGCATCGTCGGCTTGCAGACATCATAGAACTTCTTCCTTCACCGCGGCTGGTTTTAGGGGACTTTAACTCGCATGGTACAGGATGGGGCTGCTTATATGATGATAATCGTTCTTCGTTAATCCAAGATCTGTGTGACAACTTCAATTTGACAATTCTAAACACGGGAGAAATGACACGGAACCCTAGACCGCCAGCACAACCAAGTGCGCTGGATTTATCCCTTTGCTCGACTTCGCTACAGTTAGATTGCAAGTGGAAGGTAATCTGTGATCCTCACGGTAGCGATCACTTGCCGATCATAGTTTCTATCACCAACCGTGGAAGACCATCGGAAACAATCAATGTTTCGTACGATTTCACACGAAACATTGATTGGAAACGTTACGCGAGCTCGATATCTGAGAAACTAGAAACATCACAGGAGCTTCCTCCGGAGGAAGAGTATACATTTTTGGCTGGCTTGATTCTTGACACCGCAATTCAAGCTCAGACGAAACGAGTACCTAGCGCGCAAACTAGTATGCGTTCTCCCAACCCATGGTGGGACAAAGAGTGCTCAGAGCTGAAAACGAAAAAAGCTTCAGCCTTCATCTCGTTTAGAAGGAACGGAACTCCAGATAATTATCGGAAATACGCGGCGTTAGAATTTCAAATGAAAAGTCTGATTAAAGCTAAGAAACGCGGTTACTGGCGAAGGTTTGTTGACGGATTAACGAGAGAAACAGCAATGAGCACTCTTTGGAATACGGCCCGTCGCATGCGCAATCGAAATCACGCGAACGAAAGCGAGGAATATTCTAACCGCTGGATATTTGATTTCGCTAAGAAAGTATGTCCTGATTCTGTTCCGGAACAGAAGATATCCCGCGTCGCGACATTGAATACAAACGAAACACCGTTTTCGATGGTAGAGTTCTCACTTGCGCTCTTGTCGTGTAACAATAGAGCCCCGGGGTTAGACAGAATTAAATTCAACTTGTTGAAAAATCTGCCCGACTCTGCCAAAAAGCGCTTGTTGAATTTATTCAACAAGTTCCTCGAGGGTAATATTGTCCCACACGAATGGAGAGAAGTGAGAGTTATTACTATTCAAAAACCTGGAAAACCAGCCTCCGATCACAATTCGTATCGGCCGATTGCTATGCTTTCCTGTATTCGGAAATTGTTGGAGAAAATGATTCTCTTCCGTCTAGACAATTGGGTCGAAACAAATGGATTTGCTTTCAGGTACACAATTTGGGTTCCGCAGGGGCAAAGGAACGAACGATTGTCTAGCGTTGCTCTCAACAGAAATTCAAATGGCATTTGCTCGTAAAGAACAAATGGCATCAGTTTTCCTCGACATCAAGGGGGCATTCGATTCAGTTTCCATTAACGTTCTATCTGAGAAGTTGCATCATCATGGTCTTTCACCAGTTTTGAACAACTTTTTATATAATCTATTGTCCGAGAAACACATGCATTTTGAGCATGGTGATTTGACGACAAAGCGATTCAGTTACATGGGTCTTCCTCAGGGCTCATGCTTAAGCCCCCTTTTATACAACTTTTACGTAAATAACATTGATGAATGTATCAACACATCTTGCACGCTAAGACAACTTGCCGACGACAGTGTTGTGTCTATTATAGGACCCAAAGCTGCCGATCTCCAAGGACCATTGCAAGATACCCTCGACAACTTGTCGACATGGGCTTTTCAAATGGGTATCGAGTTCTCTACGGAGAAAACTGAGCTGGTTGTATTTTCAAGGAAGCGAGAACCTGCGCAATTACAGCTTCAACTAGGGGGTGAAACCATAGCTCAGATTTTCACATTTAAATATCTCGGGGTCTGGTTCGATTCCAAAGGTACCTGGGGATGTCACATTAGGTATTTGAAACGAAAATGCCTACAGAGAATCAATTTCCTTCGTACAATAACCGGAACTTGGTGGGGCTCTCACCCAGGAGACCTGATCAGGTTGTACAAAACGACGATATTGTCAGTAATGGAATATGGATGTTTCTGTTTCCGCTCCGCTACGAATATTCATTTCATTAAACTGGAAAGAATTCAGTATCGTTGTTTACGTATTGCCTTGGGTTGCATGCAATCAACCCATACGATGAGTCTTGAAGTGCTGGCGGGCGTCTTACCGTTGAAAAACAGGTTCTGGGATCTCTCATATCGACTGCTAATCCGATGCGACATTTTGAATCCGATGGTGATAGTAAACTTTGAAAAGCTCGTCGAGCTTAATTCACAAACTCGTTTTATGTCCTTATATTTTGACTACATGGCTCAGAATATAAATCCTTCTTCGTTTGTTCCCAATCGTGTTCATTTTGTGGATACTTCTAATTCTACTGTGTTTTTCGACACATCCATGAAAGAAGAAATTTGTGGAATCCCGGATCCTGTACGCCCTCAAGAGATCCCAAAAATTTTTAATAATAAATTTAAAGAAGTCGACTGTAATAAAATGTTTTACACTGACGGATCATATCTAGACGGGTCCACTGGCTTCGGTATATTCAATGTAAATTTCACCGCTTCCTATAAACTCAGTGATCCAGCTTCAGTTTACGTCGCAGAACTAGCTGCAATTCAGTATACCCTTGAGATCATTGACACTCTGCCCACAGATCACTACTTCATTGTATCGGACAGTCTCAGTTCCATTGAGGCTCTCCGTTCAGTGAAACCTGGAAAGCACTCACCGTATTTCCTGGGGAAAATACGGGAACAATTGAGTGCTTTATCTGCAAAATCATACCAGTTTACCTTGGTTTGGGTCCCCTCACATTGTTCCATACGGGGCAATGAGAGGGCGGACTCGTTAGCCAAGGTGGGCGCACTAGAAGGTGATATCTATGAAAGACCAATCTGCTTCAATGAATTTTTCAGTTGCTGTCGTCAGAAAACTCTAGCTAGCTGGCAGAATACATGGAATAGTGGAACTCTGGGACGATGGTTACACTCAATAATCCCAAAGGTATCGACGAAAGCTTGGTTCCGGGGGTTAGACGTGAGCCGAGACTTTATTCGTGTAATGTCAAGGCTCATGTCTAATCATTATATGTTCAGCGCGCATCTCCGTCGTGTGGGGCTCGCTGAGAGTGGTGTCTGCGTTTGCAGTGAGGGTTATCATGACATCGAACATGTTGTTTGGACATGTGTCGAGTATTGTGATGCCAGGTCCCAACTCATAGGTTCCCTTCGGGCCCGAGGTATACCACCCTTCGTACCAGTCCGCGACGTCTTGGCAACTCGAAATCTTCCTTATATGACTCTCATCTATAACTTCTTGAAAACTATCAATGCTCAAATTTAGTGCTCTCCCTATCTCTTTCTCGTCTACAGCTCTACCGCACTCTTCTTTACGTTGCTGGAAGTATGGCCTGTGTAAACGATGCTTCGGAGCATGCACCTGCCTTGAACTGACTGAGTTGCTGGAAGCTACCCAAAAACGTCACATCAACGTCAGAACACACCAACGAAGCATCCCAATCCAGAATAATCTCTTCATTGCTACAAGCTGAAAAACATGAAGATTCATCGAACTCAAAATGAGTCTAAAAGATGTATGCCACAAACCAATGATGTATTCAAATTTCAATTCAATACTGTGTAGGTCCCACCCTCCCTATGTCCCCTTACTAACTGGGGAGTATGCCGCCCCGTAATACGGCATCCCTTTCTCTCTCCCTAACAACAAGACAATCGGCCATGTTAAGCTAAAGCAAATGAGCCTAATAAAAATTTTATTTGAAAAAAAAAAAAACATATCCTTTACATGTTCGTATGCATAACAACGAAGTGCAATTGTTTAACGGTTTCCATAGTTACGCAACTTTTTTCAGTGGTACCAGTTTCATCAGAATAAACTATCACTTTGGTAGTATAGAATTCATAAAATATATTTTATTATTTCAACTATCCAACCTTTACAGCATTCAAGCCTTTTTTAATTATCATTATTCATTCATCCTATTCCCCACAGCATGCTCGGAAGGTGGCGATGGGTATGCGATGGAAACCGGACAGCAAGCCTGTAAAACCCGCGGGAAAACCATTGCGGAGTCTCTAGTATTTTTCTGACCCGGAAGAGTCAAGATCGCAGCGAGTCACACGCCATCCCCGGTCATCGTTCAGGATAAACATCGCTGTTCCACCGCCCGAAGCCAGTAGCCACCCCGTCATCCACCTCGAGAACCATCAAGTCGACCAACGTGCATCACGGCCGCAACGGAGCGTCGAGAACAAGATATCTTCCGAATAAAATACGCAAGTAACAAAAGTGACAGTCTTTCTGTTTCGTTGAGTTTCTTTTCTTAGAATATAGTGTTTAAAAATTACATTTCAGAGGTCTTTTTTTATATACAAGCTGTGTCGTCCATTTTGTTTAATTTTTTTGTGTAACTTGTTTCTGCCGAAAACGATTCGCTCAGTGACCACAGGTGGGAAGAAAAGTTCGCCCATATACCAGCTACTGAAGTGAAGATTCTCCAGGAGACCAAAAAGGTAAACAACCCTGAACTGGTGGTTCGCGGTATTAAAGTTGCCACCAGTAGTGTATATAGAAAACAATATGTAACAACCTCTAGTTGTGAAACACAACGTTAGATCGCCCATCAATGTTTAGTTTCAACAGTGGCCCTTACACATGAAATCCAAAGTATAGTCAATACCGTCAATCCAATTCGCTTGGTATCTTAAGTTTGAAGCTTTTAATATTGCAGTATTATTTTTGACAGTTTTAAATTATTCGACAGCCTATCATTTTAGAACAGATAACCATCACAGCCAGAGTTGCCAGGTTATTTTTTTCAAAAAATCTGTCAAAACTCAAAAATTTATCTGGATTTGTTGGGGTCTACTATATACAAGGAAATTTTGGCCAGGCATCATTTTCAGTGAGCAAAAAAATAGAAAAAAGTAGAGTAGTATAGAGGCAAAAACCGTAAAGATCTAGCGAGATCTGACAAAATCTAGGAAAATTTGAAAACTCTGGGAAAATTTAGCAAAAGATCTGGTTAGTTTGAGTGTTTGAGACAAATCTGGCAACGCTGATCACAGCAGAGATCTGCATCTGCAGATTACGGACATAGTGCTGCAGATATTTTTTGTTGTGCACTTTTAAAAATCGAGTTTTTCGCAGACTTTCGTCAAAATTTACAAACTTTTGAAATGGTCGCGACCTGGTTTTTTTCTTGCTCGCCAAGTCAGTTTAGCGTATCATACTTTATAGAGAAATTGTTAAATGCAGATTTATTTTCGGATATACAGACTTATGAACCCCTGTCTTGAAGATATTTGAAATTTTTACCTGGCATCTCTGCATCACAGCGTTACTCGTTACAATAACTACAAGTCCCCACTTAGAAAAAAAAGTTCAACGGCGGTCCTTCATTGATCTAATCCCACTTAGAAAAAAAACGTTCAACGGTGTTTCTTCATTGGTCCAATACGTTGGATCATTGGTCCAATGAAAGTCCAATCAATCGTTCAACAGGAGGCCAACACGGGACCTTCGTTTGCCGATTTTGAAACAGGCCGTTGAACCGAATGCCATTTTTTTCGTTCAACAAACCCGGCAGACAGAGGTCCATTGTTGAGCCATTTTTAACATGAGGAGTTGGAGCCCCGTTGGGCTAGTTTGACTGCCGAATTTCTGAAGTTTTTTCCACTTGTCGCAAACTTGGTTGCGGTGAACCTCCATTTGAAAACCTTGAGCTACGGATATATATACCTTTGAATCATACATCTTGGTCTGAAATGTCAGCTGCATGAGTAGGCACATTTGATTGCTTATAAGATAAAAGAACGACAGTAAGATTAGTGGAAGACATAGTAGTTCAGTTGCTAAATCTTAACCTAAAGTGGAAGTCATCTTAACAGCTAGGTAGAAGCTAGGTGAGGATTAAAATCTGATTATGAATAGTTTAAAATTCTTAATAACTAATTATATTAATTAGGCAAACAGTGTATTTCTTATTTAATAGTAGTTACGGATTGAATTTATAAAAGCTGCTAAAGGTAAAATCGAAACCTATATCTAAAAAACATGTGTGAATTTAACCTAAAACTATATTGTAGCCCTTCAGCGTACGATAGTGCAACGATTTAGAAGTAAGAGCAAATAGAAAAACACTAAACGTAAGTAAATGTTCCTGAATAAGTTTCAAATTGTAAACAACTACATTTTCTTGCTAGGATTTTTTTAACCCTTCGCACGGGCGTTGATAAATATATTGGGTTAAAGGATTGGAAACCGGTCTGTCTTTTGCTCCGAAAACATTTCGTGACAATTTAAAAAAATCGTTTATTTTTGCGTTCGCGCGGTCGGGTGGTTGAACTATACGGTACTATGTCGAATAAAGGTGTTGGTCAAAAAAAGAATTGTCCTCCGGAAATTCCCGAGGATGCCGCAGATGAAACGAGTTGCGTTATCTGTGAATCACCGGATAACAGTCGGATGGTGGCATGCGATGCATGCATGAAGTGGTTTCATTTCAAGTGCGTTGGGGTAGATGAGAGTATCCAAAACCGGGATTGGAGTTGCGAAAAGTGCGTATTATCTCAGGTCGCCGGAGGATTTTCTACACCAGTTACGGCAGAAAGTAACTCTTCGCTAAACAACCGGCCTAGTTATGACGGTCAGCTCCGCGACCAGTTGGAAAAGCTGCAGCGGAGATTCGATGAGCAGCAAAAGGCCTTTAAACGAGTGCTACGGGAAAAGGACAGAGAAATACAAGAGGCACTTAGACATCAGTATAACTATTACGGTTCGGCAGCAGCAGCTAAGGCAACGGAAGGCCAACAATCGCAATCAGTAAGTAATTCTGGGCGCGAATCAACAGGTGCCCTTCCGAAGGCAAATTCTACATCTGTCAGTACAGGCGGTTTGAGTAAGAGCCGGGTTGAGGAAGAGCTCAAACTTTTGGAGCAGAAACAAGCCTTGGAAAATAAACATTTTGAGGAGCGTCGTTCACTACTCCAGCGATTCGGATGCGCTGATGCAGCAACAAGGAATTATTCCTCAAGATTAAATGCAAACGCAGTTGAGTTTGAAATGTCTTATGCCGACAACGAGACGGCATATCGAAACTCAGTGCCTGATGGTTTTGAACCAGAACTTAGCAGAAGTCAGCTGGCGGCGCGCCAAGCGGTTCCCAAGGATTTACCTACATTTTCTGGCAATCCTGAGGAATGGCCATTATTCTTTGCGAGTTTCGAAAGCACTTCAAGAATGTGTGGTTACAGCGACGAGGAAAATTTGATACGTCTTCAACGTAGTTTGAAGGGCAAGGCGCTCGAGTCTGTACGGAGTAGACTTCTTCATCCGTCGAACTTGACTGGAGTTATTGCCACTCTACGGACTCTGTTTGGTCGCCCGGAGATAATAGTACATTCACTGGTTAGTAAAATACGTGATATGCCGTCCCCTCGAGCAGAAAAATTACCTACGCTGATAGATTTTGGTGTTGCGGTGCAAAACATGTGTGCTACCATCAAGGCATGTGGTCTAGCTGAGCATCTTTGCAATGTTGCATTACTTCAAGAGCTGGTGGATCGATTGCCGGCCGTAATTAAACTAAACTGGGCCTTGCATCGACAAACACTTCACTCAGTTACCTTGTCGGATCTAGGCGATTGGTTAGAGAAGCTAGTTGAGGCAGCTTGTGCAGTGACAATTCCGGCGGTTAGTGGACAACATGGAGTTCACAGAGGCGAAGGAAGGGGAAGAAAAGGTGATAACTTTCTGAATGTACACACCGATGGCAATATAGCTTACGATATGCAAAATACGCCAATCAAATCAAAGGAACCACAACAAGGATCTGGCAAATTTTGTGTAGCCTGTAAGGAAGGATGCAGTTCTCTTGAGCGATGCAAAAGGTTCCATGCCATGGATGTCGAATCGCGATGGTCGTTGCTTAAAGAATACAAGTTATGCAGAAAATGTTTGCGAAGACATTTCGGGGCTTGTTCAGTCAAGACTCCATGTGGTAAAAGTGGGTGCAAATTCATGCATAATAAGCTACTTCATGACGATGCAAGATACAGCCAGTTGACTGTGATAAATAATCCAGCATCGCATCAAGATTTTGCATCACAAAACTGCAACGTTCACTTGAAGGCAGTGGAAAAAATTCTCTTTCGGTATATCCCTGTTATACTTCATGGTCGTGGTGGGGCAACAGTAAAGACGTATGCCTTTCTGGACGATGGATCGTCTGCGACACTAATGGATCACTGTCTTCTTAAGGAGTTGAACCTAGAAGGGACACCAAACCCCCTATGTCTTAATTGGACAGCGGGACAACAGCGCAGTGAGAACGAGTCTGTCGAGTTACCCATACGAATTTCTGGTGATCAAAGCGGAAGTAAAATATACGAAATGTTAAAAGTACATACCGTGCATAAATTAGCTCTTCCATTCCAATCTATTTCAATGAATCAGTTGTCTGCTCGATATCCACACCTTGAGGGAGTTCCATTCAAGTCTCATGAAGCTATTTCACCACAAATATTAATCGGAATTGATAATTGTCGTTTGGGTCACATATTGAGCAGTAAAGAAGGTGAAGTAAATCATCCAGTAGCAGCGAAAACTCGTCTAGGATGGTTGGTTTATGGGCCATGTGGAACAGCACCGAAAGGTTCAACTTCGGATATCGCTCATCATAGCTTTCACATGTGCCCATGCAACAAGGAACGGGAAAATAACCTGAATAATGCCCTAAAAGAATACTTTTCTCTAGACAGTCTCGGTATTTCTAAAACAGCCAAGCCATTACTTTCACGAGATGAAGAACGAGCAAGATATCTCCTTACTACGCAAACGCGTCTAGTTGGAAAACGTTACGAGACGGGCCTCTTATGGCGGTTTGATAACATACGATTACCGGATAGCAAAGGAATGGCTCTGCAACGACTAAGATGTCTAGAGACACGGATGCATCGTGATAAGAAGTTAGCTGAAATATTGAAAGCGAAGGTCAGACACTACGAGGATATTGGATACATCAGAAAATTAACTTCGTACGAGGTAGCAGAGAAACACCCACGAGCCTGGTATCTTCCCATTTTTCCAGTTGTCAATCCAAACAAACCAGGCAAGGTTCGGATAGTCTGGGATGCAGCGGCATCGGTCAGTGGAGTCTCGTTGAATTCGTTTTTGCTGTCAGGTCCCGATCAATTGACATCGCTTATATCGGTGCTATACAAGTTTCGCGAGTTTCGAGTAGCTATAACGGGTGACATCCGCGAGATGTTTCACCAAGTACTAGTGAACGAGACAGATCAACATAGCCAGCGATTCTTGTGGAGAGATGGTGATACAGATCGCGAGCCGGAGGTTTTTCAAATGAAAGTCATGACCTTTGGGGCGACTTGTTCCCCTAGTATAGCACAATACGTGAAAAATCACAACGCGGAAAGATTTCGACATCAGTATCCTCGAGCTGTTGAAGCCATACATAAGGAACATTACGTCGACGATATGTTGTCGAGCGTAGAGACCGAAGACGAGGCGGCGCGCCTGGCTCTTGATGTTTGCTACATACATTCGCAAGGCGGATTCGAAATTCGTAACTGGTTATCGAATTCTAGAAAGGTACTCGATAAATTACGTGTCGGTGTGACGGATGAGAAGAATATGGATCTATATTCTGTGATCGCGACGGAGAAGGTTCTTGGATTATGGTGGTGTACCGCTACTGACAAATTTACATTCAGGCTATCACCAAAGCACAATAAAGAAATAATTTTCTCTAACAAAACTCCAACCAAGCGCGAGGTTCTAAGGACTCTAATGACAATATATGATCCACTGGGTCTAATTGGGAACTTTTTGATGTACTTGAAGGTTCTCCTACAAGAAATATGGAGATCAGGTGTGGGCTGGGACGATGAAATTCCGACAAAATTGGATGAAAAGTGGAAAGTTTGGCTATGTGTACTTCCTTCGGTTGAGCAAGTCCAGATTCCCAGGTGTTACCGTCAAGTCACAGCCATAGACAAAAACTACGTAACTCAGCTTCATATTTTTGTCGATGCCAGTGAAAGTGGCATGGCAGCAGTGGTATACGTGAGGTTTGAACAGAACAGTCAAATTGAATGTGCGTTAGTTGGTTCGAAGACACGCGTAGCTCCATTGAGGTATCTATCAATACCGCGTATGGAATTGCAAGCAGCTGTAATTGGAGTTCGCCTAGCTGATACTATCGCCAAGTCTCATCGACTAACCATATCGGAACGATTCTTTTGGACGGATTCACGCGATGTGATATGTTGGTTACAGTCTGAACATCGACGTTATAGTCAGTTTGTGGCCTGTAGAGTCAGCGAAATTCTTGAGAGTTCGACCATGAGTGAGTGGAGGTGGATTTCAACAAAACTGAACGTGGCCGACGAGGGAACTAAGTGGCAGAAGGTGCCAGATCTGAAACCGACGAGTAGATGGTTCCGTGGAGTAGAATTTCTATGGATGCCCATGAGCGTTTGGCCACCTAGCGTGCACTCAGGAAGCACAACAGAAGAGCTTCGTTCCAATATATTACATCACACTATTCAAGAGCCTGTAGTTTGTGTAGAGAGGTTCTCTAAATGGAAAAGGTTACTTAGAACTGTAGCCTACGTCAAACGTTTTGTGTCTATTTTACGCTGCAAGGTAGAAGGAATGGCTAAACAAACGGGACCATTAACTCATGAAGAACTGATTGCAGCAGAATGGTTTATCTATAGCTTAGTTCAACGGCAGGTATATCCGGAAGAAGTAAGAATACTGGCAGATATCAAATCGGATACGCAAAATTGTAAGCGTTTACTTCCGAAGTCTAGTTTCCTGTACACACTTTGTCCAGTTGCAGATGATCGCGGCGTTCTGCGTGTGAATGGACGAATCAACGCTATTAAGTTCGTGGGTGATTTAACTAAGCGTCCGATATTGCTGCCGGAGAAGAACCGTATTACCGATCTCATCATTGGGGATTACCATTCGAAGTACTGTCATTTAAATCATGCAACAGTTCTGAATGAAATTCGTCAGAAGTACCACATTCCGAAGCTTCGTGCTGTGTATAACCGTGTACGCAAAATGTGTCAACTGTGCAAAATTCGTCGAGCGTGTCCTGTGCCTCCTCAAATGGGAGAACTCCCAGAAGCCCGTTTAGCAGCATTTACTCGGCCATTTTCATACACTGGCATAGATTATTTCGGACCCATGCAGGTCTCAGTCGGCAGAAGAGTAGAAAAACGGTGGGGAGTTTTGCTGACGTGCTTGACAGTTCGTGCTGTACATATAGAGCTAGCACACTCTATGAATACCGATTCGTGCATACTCGCACTTCGAAACTTTATTGCGCGTCGAGGATCTCCAGTTGAAATTATAAGCGATCGAGGAACTAATTTCATTGGTGCAAATCGTGAACTACGCGAGGCTTTGCAAAATGTGAACCAAAACAAATTGATGG